>NC_060166.1:33080309-33136252 GCF_021292245.1 Micropterus dolomieu
TGCATCGCCTTCTCTTAACCTGTGTTAGTGTGTGCGGCTCATTTCCCAAGCTCACTCACATTTTCAACACACACATATATAACAAATAACTCAACATAAACATGCATCCACACTCCAGTTACCCAAAACCGTTGGGTCTGCTTTATGTACAACACATTAATGGATGAATGAATTTCATACAGGCGTCCAGGGTGACATTAACTTATCTATTTATACCATGAGCTGCTCTCCTGCCTGTACGTGCTGTTTCATCCAGCTGTCACAGTTATCACACCACACAGTTCCCCTTCAGCCATTCCTGGGTTCAGAAACCCTCATGGGGGATGTCAGTGACAACCCTATCTCTTTGTATCCTGGTAGTTCAACTCCAGGCAGCTGATGTGGAAACCTGCTGGGCAACTAACGGCCACCTCTCCTCCTCCTCCTTCTCCTCTTCGCCTCATTACACTGGCTACTAAATTCAAAACACTAACACTAAACAGCACAGAATGTACCACCGTGAGCTAAATTTACAGTAAGGATAGGTAAGCCTCATGGCACATGGAGACCTTAGTGACAGAAGCCAAATATGCACATGATCAAGGTGCCTCGGTTAATTTTATCTATACCTCAGCCACCTATTACACTTCTACAATATTGTCCAGTGAAGACGTTGTATATCGTCACATATTTTGTGATGTGAAGGGTGTCTCTAGCCTTAGATCCTTATTGTTTGTTGTTTGCTTTACAGATAGGTAAAGCCCTTTGAGGCAAATTTGTAGGCTATATAAATAATATTGACTTGGCTTCTCTGTTAGTTGAGACAATTAGCTAACCTCTATCCAGAAATCATTAAACAATGTCAAAAGGGCAGTTTTATCGTACTTAAGTTGTATTCTTTTAGGTTTTCATCTGACAACAGTATTATGACATTTAGCTGATTCTTATTCATATTTCTTTTAACACACTGAACTTAGGTGGACTCAGAGGCTGATGCCTGAGGCCATATGGGGCTGCTTAATCCCTTTTTTGATTAAAAATATCAAATGATTATGAAAATGCCTATCATGTGTTCCCAGAGCTCAAAGTGAAGTTTTATTTTTTTGTTTTGTGTGAAAAGTATTTAGGGTTTTACAGTGATGAAAAAACAACAAATACTAAGTATATGATTCTCCATGTATATGATTTACATGTTTTGAAGAAAACTAATCAAATTTTTATACATTTAGCCAATTATTTTTGATGGTTATCTTATCTCAGTGCCCTTTACATCTTGTCCTCTCTTTGTTTGACTCAGAGTGAATCTAGCTCTGTCTGTCAAAGCAGTCACACATATGTGGAGACACACTCACTACTACAAACAGAAGTGCTGATGGGGAAATGTTATTGATGTCATAATGTTTGTCAGGGAATTTCCCCCCAGAGTGCTGAGCAGGTAACACAGCACATTAACAGCACAGCAGTCAATAAGCCTGACCAGCGTTAGAGGCCGAGAGCTGTTGGTAAATACATTCAGTGTGTGGTGGACTCCCATGCAAATCTGAACTATAATGGAGTTACTGTTTAGGAATTTGCATTCACTTTTTTCAAAAAAGTGAGATACACAAATTAGGTATTACATACATTATAATTACCCCTCTATATTTAACAGTGCATCCATGGAAACCCATGGCTGCTGAAACTGAAAAAGAAAGTCCTTGTGTGTGTGTGTGTGTGTGTGTGTGTGTGTGTGTGTGTGTGTCAATAAGAAAAGAACGCTAAGCAGTCTCTTTTTAATATTAATGAGCTTGGTCATCATATCTCTGTTTTAGGAAGTCCTTCCACACCTCCGTTTCCCCTCTAGCTACTTCTACACCCACTTTTTCCCTCTTCGTTCATCCTCGCTCTATTCAAACCATTCAGGAAACAGCTTCTTTTTTTCTTTGGAAATCCCCCACTCACTCCCTTTCCCATCCGTGTCAGGACTTCTGGCTACAGATCCTGTTCCCCCCTCCTCTTTCTCCCTCTCTCGCTCTCACACTGGCGGGGGGATATGCAAATTCCTGTCTTTCTTTCCTTAATTGATTAATTGAAGCCAGGGCCCTTTGAAGGCCTTGTTTATGAGCTGCTCTTTTTCTCTCACTCTACCCTCTCACAACCTGCGTTCTTGTTCCCTTTGCATCAGGGGGATGCATTTACTACCATGAGCCATTCATCCGTTTGGTCCAACAATAAAGCCACTGTATCAACCATTGTAGTTTACATCTGAAAAATTGCAGCAAATATTCATAAACCTCTTCAGCTGTTGTGTGAGAAGTATAAACTGTTTGGGCCTGCAGCCATTAACCTTTTACACAATTAAATCATACCTGTCCAATTACACAGACCTTCAGTGCCAATCCTCTTTCTCTCTTTGAAAACCTTCTCTCTCACTCACACACACACTTTCATAATCGACATCAGTAATTCTTCTTCAACTAATTTTTCTTCTTCACTTCATGTTGATTTAGATTGTCGTCTCTTTGTTTTTAGGCTAATGTTAATTAATTATATATATATTTTTTCTTCTACAAAGATTTTAAGTGTCATTCAAACAAAATGTATTTGTTGTTTTTAAAAATCAATTATTAATTCCATCTTGACTTTTTGCAATTGGTAACATTTCTCTATACTAACACTTTTTCAAAACTGTTCAGAGAGTTCTCTTCACCAACATACAACAACTAACAGGTCACACAACAATATGTAACACTACTGTCTCTTAAGTATCTTTAATTCATTAATTAATTAGTTATAAACCAATATTCTATTACAAAGGGCACCTCTTTATTGCATGGTTCTGTTCCCTTACAGTGTATGTCAAGAAATTGTTCAGAAATGCTGCAATATGCTTCAATAGACTTCACTTTTTACTGTGACATTTATGCATAGAGTAATTCCAAGTGTGCACAATTAAACTAAAGTAATTTAAACTAAAGTAATTCTACTAATGTAATCCAAAACTATACATATTCACTGTACATAAGTGTATAGGCTAGCTAGAGATATAGAAATACATAAGAGCTAGTCAACCTTTCCTGACACAAGTTCTCACCTACATCAAACCCTGTGTCCTCTCTTGTAATACACATGGGAAAGAATGTTTTTGCATGTCTGATCAATCCCTTGCAATCATTTTTCAGATTATGTCCAGGAATCCAGCATTCATTGTGACCAAGAGGAACATCCAATCAACTTTCAATTTCGGTGAGGGAAAGAATTCCTCTATGGAGTTGATGGATAAAGAGTAAGGTAAAGGGAAAAGTGACACCATCCTGGGATGGGCTGCAAACCACTATTGAAACGCTGTCGTATCATCGCATACAATTACAAAACCTTTCCTCACCTGGCACAAGTAATAAAAATAGCCACTCAGT
Source organism: Micropterus dolomieu (assembly GCF_021292245.1). Lineage (NCBI taxonomy): Eukaryota > Metazoa > Chordata > Actinopteri > Centrarchiformes > Centrarchidae > Micropterus > Micropterus dolomieu. The sequence continues at coordinate 33,083,684 of NC_060166.1, forward strand.
ATCCCAATTAGGTAATTTATGCATTTTTATTTTGTTATTCCTTTTTAGATGTAGGTGTAGCAGAATGTAGCAAATTGCAGGTTTTGAATGTAAATTAAACAGTTTTTACAATATAAACATTTGTAAAATGGACTAAATACAAGGTGATTTGATGGTTGTTGAGTTTGATGGAGACAGTTCATGAATTTTGAAAGATGTCGTCATTGAATTAGCAATGAAAAATTATCCACAGTTTAGTCTATATTGACTTCTGTTGTGCTGACTAAAGAGTACAGAGTTTTGAAAAAGTGAACTCAGTCTTGAGAAATGCACAATAACAATTGTAAAAAAAAATGTAATTCTAACTACTGATTTAAGATAACCTTGCTACTGAAGGGGAAGCACAGTAATGTGTCCACTCCATCAGTCCACCTTAAACTCAGGTAGTTAAAACACACATAACACATATCTGACCACCTTAACATTCAACACGCAACCCTTTCATTCCAGGCAATCTGATAAGAGCTGTGGTCACAACTACAGCAGTAAAAAAGTACCACTGAAAACAATATAGGCTATTAAATGTGTAGTTTCTCAGCAGAATCTAAGACGAATTGCAAAAAAAATCACTGACATGACATGTAAATGGATTTGAGCTGGAAAAAACAGAAAAGCAGAACACATTTCCATGGAAAGGTAAGCAGGCAGTGCAACAGGCACGCACAACTGTTGAATGTCAGCGCTTGCTTTTGTGCAGTACATACAAATAATCTGAGATGTTGATATTCTTCACTGATATGCAGGTCCAACATGTTATCTCTCTCTCTCTCTTTCTCTCTCTGCTTCACTGTCTAGATACAAATAAATAGCAGAAAATACACACACAAAGCAGTAAATAAAACTAAATGCCCTCATTTCTCTTTGACTTTTGTAGAGCCTTTGCACAAACCACACTGTATCTCATAACCTCAAAGGTTCACACATCTCTGCTGCACACAAAGCACTTGCTGCTGACACATACTTAGACTTACACTTGCTCAGAAACTGAACAGAACTAGGTCTGAGTGCGCCAGACTCTCAGTTTTGATGCACCCTCTTCTTTTCTTTTTAATTACCTCTTGGTCTTGTTCATTGCAGAGCTCTTCTCCTCAACGGCACTCCTCCTCCACTGGTGATCCGCACGGGCATCTGAGCGTGTCCCTACAGCTCCATGGTTGACCCTGCTCCTCCTCCTCCTTCTCCTCCTCTGTGTCCTCTATGTGTTTATATTCCCAGGACAGCAAAAGCAGGCACAGGACGGAGAGCTGCTGGGGGTGAGGGCTGCCCACCTACTAGTCATCGACAGGACTAAACTGTACGCCTAAACCCTGCTTATCAAACCACTGTCAGTCAACCACCCTCTCTCTCTGCTATCTGAAGATATCTATCAACCACAAATTAGCAACAAAAAAGACTTCATGCTCCGTCTGCCTGGAATAAAGCAGACACGTTAAGAGAAAATGCCTCAAACAAAGAGTGCAAGAACTAACTAAAGTCTTAAACTTGTCCCTTCAACATAAACAAGTCAGCATCTTAAATGGAGGAACTGGCTCTTGACAGATACGGGAACTCACATCGGTTTCTGTGTGTGCGTGTGTGTGTGTGCCTGTGTATGTATGTGTGTGTGTGTGTATGTGTGTGTGTGTGTGTGTGTGTGTGTGTGTGTGTGCACACAAGGGGGAGGGGAGAGGAGAAAGAGAGAGAGAAAATAGTGAACACAAATGCAGTAGCCATAGAGGAAGGAGGAGGAGAGTTAAGAGAGAGATAGTGATGAGCAATCATCTGAGCACCATCAGTGTACTCCAGGAAGCGACATCTGCGGTTCTTTTTTCAGAGCATCAACACAGACAAAAATAGGCCACACCTAAATGTCACTTTTGATGCAGTTTTCTGGGGCATTGCCTGAACTTGGCAAAAGAATCAGTTCCTGAAAAGAGATAATTAGATGTCTGATAACATTGTTGAATGCTAGCACGGTCTCCCTACTAGATTTGTTCATCCAGGGTCTCCAGTGTCCCCCAAATCATGTCTATCACCCTGATTTCTTCCTGTTCTTCTTTTTTTTTAACTCCCTCTGTCATTTCTCAGGATAGCAAGTGATTACACAGGGAGGTAGTGTTTGTGCTTGTGAATGTGGCCGTGCAGCTGGACAGAGAGACTCAAAGGCATCCTTGTTTTAACACATCAACAGAGGAAGAGGCGACCAAACAGGGGACATTAATGTCCCAAAGTCTGCAGAGGTGGCTTCTTTGCTGCAGGAAGCTGACTGGCTGGCAGAGAGAGTGGGCGATATGGCATTCAAAAGCAGGGAAAGATGCACTGAGCAGGAATCCTTGCACCAGCCCTTGCATGCCAAGTCCAAAACACCTAAAAATGCATTTGAATTAGCATTAGAAAGGAGATCACTGAAGGCCGTGAACAGGGTGCATGGAAATGTCACAGAAAAAAAAGTATTTAGCCTAATGCTCTTTCCTGGCAATGTGGTAATCTTACTGTAATCTTAAGCAATAGTTCTTTAAAACAGGAAGAGTTGCAATCAACTCAGCTGGTAAATCTAAAGACATCTAACATACACTGAAAAAAAAGCTGGTGGACCTCATTTTTATTGTAAATCAACACAGTCACATTTTAGCTGTTGCTTTGCCACTGTGAGTCTTGATGGGCGTTTCAGTGTGACAATTAAGTTTGTGAATTAATGCATTGTTTAATTTGTCTTTCTAAGTATTTTCTTATTTTTGTATTTGCATTTTAAGAAGTGTTTTAAATTGATTGAGGTACATTGACGGTGATGGAAAGCAAAAGGAACGGTAACGTGCGGGGCTCAAAACTGTTTTGTCAATCTAGGCTACATTAAGACGGCTTGAGAGGGTAAAGTTAAGTTATCGTCGATTACTTCATATACTTGTAAGGACTTGTTTTGTTATGTGATAAGTTCGTTCGTTGTTTTATCGTTGTTTCCAAAGCGTAGGCTGCGTAAGGGTCTTTATTTTCCTCCTTTTGTCTTAATTAAATTTCAAGGAACCAGCACAGTAACCTCAAACGTACTGCTCATTCCTGACCTTTTTGGAGTCTGAACTGCAGAGAATTGTACGTTGAGTTTAACTCCCGGTACAATGTCGCCATCCTCGGGCGCGGTGCCGTAACTGCGCGGAATCGAAGGGGGATTCATGAGCTGGCAACCCCCCCTCAAAGAAACTGGCAACAGCAGGTCTCTTCTAAATCAGGACTCATACTCCCAGAATTCATGTTAGTTCTGCTTCAGTGGCGTATCACCTCCTCATCCGCCTCCTCTCCGTTTACCCGCTGGACGGAGTTGTATCCCTGCGAGCAGCGTCCCAAAACATCGTCATACGCAGGCTGTCAGCTGCATTTGCAGTGGGGAATGGGCGAAAAGGTGAGCATGCTGAAGGATGCCAGATGGAGACTGAGGAGGTAAGGGTGTATGTATGCACACTGTCTGATCACCATTTCTGATTGATTGAGTGTCTAATGCGGCTTCCCCTAGCTTTAATGTCTGGTGCATCCCTGCTGCCTGAAATGACCAAGAGGGGTGTGCCACTGACACCCATCCATATCCACTGTTTTCTTCAGGAATGCATCAGGCTGACAGAGCCGTTGATTTTCTGAAGAGATAGCATTCTTGGCCTGCCATTAGGCGAGTTTGTAGTCTGCAAAATAATCTTGTGTCAAGGTATAATAGCCTAGTAGTCTTCAGAGCTAAAAGAAGACTAAAGGGATTTTATTCAGGCTGACGTGGACCCCTATATTCTGCTAAATTAAATTAATTTAACTAAGCCTGCAAGATAATAATAGTAATATAGATATAAAAATACTAAAAATGACATATTCAAATAGCTTGTTGTGCATTTTTACTTGATAAGTGATTAATAAATGATAATGAGTGAAATTAATTTTCTCCTTATTAGTTGATGTTCATGTCCCCCCACTCCCTCAAAAAAAGAAAGGAAGGAAGGAAGGAAGGAAGGAAGGAAGGAAGAAATAATCACACTAAAATAAAATAAATAAAAGATCAATAGGATAATGTCTTTATGGCTAAGTGTCTCAACTTAAGACCCTTTGGGATTCATGGCCAGTCAAGACAAAGGACAGGTTCATCCCTAAATCACTGCAAAGATTTTTCTTGTGAGAGAGACACCACATAAACGTCTGGGATGTTAAAACAAAATTATGGCAGTAATTAATTACTGTTCATAGTGCAGATAAGACCTTTGCTACTTCAACACTGAAGCATGAAATCTAAAATGTTATGGGAAAGTGGGAAAGTGCACAGAGCTAATTAAAAGCCTGACATAATGTCTGTGCAAAGTATCTCATCATGTTAGTGACTGGACTGGGCCAAGCTTTATGTTTAGCTTTGCTTTGATCCAGATTTTATGTTACAACAAGAATTTAATCAACAGCAATTTTCACTTTGCCTTTGCCAAATGCCAAGCATCTACCATTAGGTTCCAGCTTCCAGCAGTTGCCCAGCTTTTCTCTGCATCATATTATTATTAAATTACTGTTTTGTTTTTTTAGACCAGTGGTTCTCAAACGTTTTCACGTCAAGGACCCCTTAACTGACACAAATTACAGAAAATAGATGAAACTCATGACCAAAATAGTCATACATTCAGTCATTGTGTTACTAATGGATAGAATTATAGTGAAAATGAATGATTCCCCTATTTTTGCTGGGGACCCCCTGGTCCCTCTCAAGGACCCCTGGGGGTCCCCACTTTGAGAACCAACGGTTTAGACAGCATAAGCAAAGCCATAATTAATTATAAATAAGCTACTTGCTAAAAGTGATGTAGTCATGAAAACATTGTTACTCGACATAGTTAGAGAATCCTATATTTGGGATTTGTCTCACTGGTTTTAATTGGTGCTGTGTTGGAAAAAAGGTGTTTCCCATGTACTGATGAATCTGAATGACAGTCCCTATTAAATTTTAACAAACCAGACCCACACAGTCCTGCTCAACCAGATGTTTTTAAACTAAGGATATGTTTTGTCTCTAACTTTAGAATTGATTGTTGTATATAATGTCACAAATGTTGACCAAGTTTTCGTGAATTTTTACATTTCAAGTGTTCAAGTTTATTTTAATCAATAGTTTTAGCAATAATAATAATATAAAACAAATACTATTGTATTAAGACTCAAAGATTACCACTGTGCAATTCCCCCATTGAGCGTCTCTGCTAAATCGGTAATGCATCACTCCTGCACACTATGCTAAACTGTTCTTACTTAAGTGCTGTGCCTCTGAGAAAACTGCCAAGTGATACAGATGTCTGAATTTTCCAAATAACTCCCTTTGGATGCAGTGCGCTCATTCACCTAATTCTGAAGGGGTTTTTGAACAGCGCAGCTGACTTATTCACTTTGAAGAGTTAAGGTGTGTGTTTGCGTGTGTGCATCTGTTCTTTCTGCACACTCTCCAAAGGCTAGTCCTCACCCCGCTTTCCTTTTATAGCCTCGGACATGTCGAAGGAGGGGAGGGAGGTGTGTGTGTGTGTGTTTTACAGGAGGACAGCCTGTTTGAAGGAGTGGCCCACTTCTACAAACATGGCGGCAAGGTGGGATGGGAGCCGTGTAAATGTGTTACAAGGTGCCTGCCCCCCCCTCACTCACCCACCGTCCCTCCCTCCCTCATCTGCGGTTGGGGGGAGAGGAGCTGGGGAGAGCCTCGCCTCCCGTCACTCTCTCTCACAACAACGTGAGAGCCACAGGACTCATGCTGTCCTCCAGCACACCCACACACTAGCACTCAGAGAGAGAGAGAGAGGGGTACAGCAACAAGAAAAGAAGGAGAGAGGTGAAACGTGCAGAGAGAGAGAGGGAGGGACATAGAAAAGGAGATAAAAAATTCAAATCCTGAAGAGAGAAAACAGAAGGATTTTCTCTTTTCTCCCGAGGAGCTGCGAATAACCCTCGGTGAAGGATGGCAGAAGGGGGAGAGGGAGAGGAGGAGATTCAGTTCCTGCGAACGGTGAGTCCCGCTTACTTTCCTTTCGGGAAGGCTAACCGGCAATGGCTGTTGGAAAGGAGTTAGTTAGGTTTGGGACTGGAGAAGGAGATCAGGAAAACAGTGCAAAAGGAAATTAGATGATTTTTTATTATTGTCTGAAATTGACTCATGATCGTCCAGCATCAACTTCATTGCTCCTTCAGTGTCCACTGGTTTCACAGTCTTTTCACTTGTACTATCACTTTTTCATTTCGTGCATTGGGTATTTAAGTCACATCTGTAGTTGCAGTTCTCTGAGCCAAGACCTGCTTCTGTATATGACTATTTTTTGCGGTGCCCTGAATGTGCCATGACCCGCTTATCAGTTGCTCTTTTTAAACTTGGTAATTGATTCCTTTGTTAACCTACATTACGTGATCATATTTTGATCTATTCATAATGCAATGCTCTTTGTCTTGCCAAATCTCTGTCATATTACTTCCAGAATGTTCTGGGCTTAAGAATAGGTGGGTAACAGTGTATGTGTGCATATGTGTGTGTGCGCACAGATAGATAGACAGGGGCTGGTGCATCTGTTAGCATCGTTATCTATTTATATCTGAGGAAAGTAGAGCCTGACAGTGTGGGGTGAGGAGGCAGAGCAACAAGCTACCCAGATCCTGCAGGGGACAGCTGGCAAAAGGCCGCATGTCTTCCTTGGAGAAGCCAACACACAGTCACAGTGTAGAGATATCCACTTCACAGTCTCAATCTCAGTGGAGGATGACCCTGAAAATGACCCAAAACAGCTGAGTTGGTGAAATGGGTTCCCAAAACTAAAGAGAGAGAGCTAAATACTGTATTAAATTTGTAAGAATATTATTTTTCATTTTAACAATTTGGTGCTGAATCTAAAATTTTTAGGTGGTAGGTTTTAGGTTTAGGTTCAGGGAAACAACAGCAAATGGATTTGGAGATAGAATAGATAATTAGGATAAAAATAATTTATCCTAATTAGACAAAAAATGAATCGATGTTGTTAACATAACATAATAGCACTGAATTATTGCCAGGCTATGTGTCCATTAACAGTAATGTGAGATGTAGAAACACCCTCAAACACGAGACTCATCCCTGCAGTTTGTCTTTGAGAAGAGCATCAACAAAATCTACACAGTGAAAGTGGCGCTCTCCTTTACTGCTGCCATTTCTGCGATGTTTACCTAACTGGCAATTGAATAAAGTTAGCAATGAGATAATAGTTCAAATACTAAGGAGCCAAGATAGTGGTCTGCAGAAAGACCACAAGCAAATTATATTAATAGACAAGATTCCTGTCATTACAGAGCAACACAGCTGTCGCTTCTGTTACAAAACTATTGTGATTTTTCTTTTTAGAAACTGGCAAATTAATTGAGCGACTTTTTAAATGCCTTCAGTGTTTATTTTTAGTTTGTTTGGTTCATGAGACTCTGTTAGGATGAAACTATTAGACACCGACAGTTCAAAAGGAAAAACAATGCAGCTCTATGTGAATTATTAATGTCTTGTGTACTTCAATGGATTTCTCTTTGACACTAACACTGTCTGGGTCAGGGGTTCAATCCCCGCTGGGGTTACAGAGCTATAAATGTGGGCTAAAAAAAAGCTTGTGGTGCTGTAAGGATCTTTGGATAAAAGCATCCACCAAATGGTCTGTGTTATCAGTCTTTTAATTAGAGGCAAGTGATGGGAGGCATTGTGTGAGTCAGCTGTTTCTCTCTGTTGGGGTTTTCCCCTGAGATATATTGGAGGTGGGAGGTGTGATGAAAGTAGAGTTGGAGCCCGGAGTTCCTCTCACCTGGACCAGCTGGGGCAGCAGACTGTATTCATATATTTACCTGACATTATGTTTTTATAGTCGCATAATCTGCCATGGAGGTTCAAAGCCTGCGTGCCAAGGTTCACCTTTCAGCTGGGATTTATCTCAGCCCTTCTTCAACCCTTCTTCATGATGTCATTACATTTATCTTAAAGCAATTTAGTGAAAATATGTAAGCAAATTCTGCTTACATAGTGCCATATCATCACACAAGGGTGTCCAATTTAGGATAATAAGCATTTATGTTTCTTGTTAGCACAACTTATGATAATAATAGCTCAAAATTGACTCTTGATGATATTTAATGCTGTGTTCACATACAACGCGGATTTAATCCTTGCAACACTAGTCAGCAGGTCAGAAAGACAAAACCTTTTTAAATGTTTGTTTTCTGAATGGAGTTCGGTTCGATCAGGGCTATGCTAACTTTTTCACACTAAAGTACAACGATAGCTGGAATAATACATATTTTCTGAACTCATCAGATAGTTCAACTTCCTCTCTTTCTTTTCTCCAAGCAATGTCCAATTTTGTCCATTTTTTATATAAATATGAAGTAGAAGTGCAACAGAGCTCTGGATAACAACAACAGTGGAACCGGAAATGCACGGAAGCTAGCTGCTGAGAAGCGCAAGTGAAGATAAATCAACATTGTAATCCCAAAAAATAAAGTAAAAAGCTAATTTAATAAAAGCATAATAAACGGCGTAGTTGTCAGAGCATAATCCAGACCGACTTCGGGTGTTTATTTGTCCCAAAGCTGCAGCGCTGTCAGTCCCTTCATTTTTAACCTTTTCTCTGTTCTTTACTGGGAATCCTTCAAAAACAGAATAAATGCTGTCAGGGAGTAAGGTGATGCAGTGTTACAGCGTTTAGTGTTTTTTTCCCTCATGGGGGTTTTGTTTAATAGTAAGACAAGAAAGGAAGAGGAGATTAGATCCCTTAAAAGCTGAATTCTTCTCAGTGTGACAAATGGGGAACGCAGAAAAATGTAATGCATTTTGGTCTTCTTTAACACATCTCCACTGATCGTTTTCAAAACACAATAGGCCACACACAGATTACTCAGCAGTGCTGCTCTGTTCTATTCTGGGTTTTATTGTGTTATTCTAATATGGTCCAGGCCTGTGAGTCATACAACGCTGAGTGTGATCGCAGTGTGGCTGGAATAGTTGTACAGTCTACACTCACTGGTGGGGCTTAGCCATGCCACCGGCTGTACAGTAGCGGTTTACTTAAATTCTCCACTCAAACACTATTTAGCATTCAACCTCCTCCCTAAAAAAACACCCCACAAGCATTTTAGCCCCCACATTTACTGTCGAGAGATCGGCTTAGCTTGTGATAGCCAGCAGTCTTTCATTTTTTCCTAAGAAAAAGCCTATAACAGCAGCCAGAGACTACTGAAATGTCTTACTGCACTATAAACACATGAGAGGCTACATCAGGAAACCCAGATGTCATACAATGGAGCTGTTTCTCTGCTGGTGATGGTAAAAGCTGTGTCACTGTTTCACGATGCCTCGTTTGTGGTGTGAATCACACAGACTGAGTTTGAAGGGGTATTCAGCCTATAACAGCAGTTTCTTTTTATAGTGTGCACACACTCTGGAGGGAGAGACCAGAGGAGTCAGTGTCCTACTTGCCAGCATCCTTTGGGAGACATGGTGTGCCACAGAACTGTATGGACAGTTATGTTCACAGAAAGCAAATCTGTTTGGTGATATGCAGGTTAAAATGTGACTAGATGTAGAGTTTGAGTTTTTAACAAATTGGGGTGCTTGTCCATTATTTGAAGATTACATTGTGTCTGTTTTAAAATTTGCAGTGAGGGAGAGAGGGGCATGACATACAACAAAGGTCCGTGGCTGGATTGGGGACGTTATGGTTATATGGATTGTGTCTTAACCACTCGGCTATTGGGTTCACTGCTGTTGACTTTTTAGGCAGTGCTTTGTAGGGTTATAGCTAGGTCATTTTTGCAATCACTCCTAAGTAAAATACTCACATTTGTTAAGCTCTATTACCAAAACCTGTATCGTGTATCTCTTTAATTAGCAATTTACAAAACATTTTGATAGTAAATTTTTAAATAGCAAATATGTAGTCTGTCCTCAGCAATGCTGCCCCTACAGTGTAATTTAATTCAAAAACATTAACCATCCACTGTGGAGTGTTATACTATCATGTCTGGATTGTTTGTTTGTGATTTCCATTTCTGCAGTTGAAATGACATTGACAGAGGAAACCCAAAAGTATGATATACAGTATATTGTACTTGGTGGCACAGCTGTTTGTTTGCACAGAGACCTCCCCGTTTTTCATCCTATGTCTTTGTCCTCTCTCTTGATTTTTCTCTATCTTTTTAACACACACATACATACAGTGTATATATCAGTGAGCTACAGTAGCAGCAGACTTTGGGACAGCGGCAGATGACGAACAGGGGTGATTGAGATGGGGAGGGTGCTTTAGAAGTGCTGAGCCCAGGAGATGAACACGTCCACCGCGAGACCACACACACACACACACACACACACACACACACACACACACGCACCTGTTAGTCTGCTTGTTTTGGTCACAGCAGTTTACACAATAAACAGGTGGTCTGGTCTGCTCTCTCAGGCACGAGACAGAAACAAACTGTAATGCAAACTGCTGTGTGTGTAAGTGTGTGTACCTGTGTGTGTGTGCATGTGTGCAGAGGCTCAATGATTACCTCACTTTACAACTAGGATCAGAAAATGCATCCAAGAATGTCGTCTGCAGGAAGGTTCCTTGTGTTCCTGTCCATGTTGCCACTTATAGTTCAAAGACATCCAAGTGAGGTAGTTTGTAGACATTGAATAATAGTTTAAAATTAAAATAAGTCAGTAAAACTCTTTAAAGTATGTAAATCATTTAGCAGACTACTTTCTCAAATTGAGTAATCTGGCACACTGAAAATCAGATCCACATTAATATGTGTCACATTATCATTGCATGGCACAGTAAATGTCTGTGGTGCTTAACTTCTCACCATAATGTGAATTTGACTAACATAATGTAATGGTCATTGTGATAGATAACAGTAAGACAATTTTCAAAAGTCTAATAACACATTTTCATATGGTGTTCAGAAATAAATGGAAACCAACTTTCTAAAAGATGACAGCATGGTTTCCAAAATGGCTGGCAGTGAGATAAAGAAATAAATCTTCCAGAAAGTGTGTGCAGCTGGAGCTTTTTCCAAGAGGAAAATGTTGAAGATGAGATGATGAGTAAATATTAAGACTATTCTGGATCCACACTCCAATCATTTGGCTTGAGACATGGATTATGCTGCAAAAGCTTTCCCGAGAAACTGGACAATATTTTTTTCGGACCTTTTGGAGCATGGTCTAACTAAATAAGTTTGAGCAAAGGCTGAGATGAAACTATGAAGATAAACTTTGTGTGTTTTGTGCTTTTTAAGGGAGGTTCAAGGATATTGGTTGGTTTTTAGGTTGAGCTCTTTCTTTTAACTGTCCACAGATAAGACTGTGAGTGAATAGTTACTTGGATATACTGGAGGTTTCCCTTGTATTTATTTTTTTTAAATTTTTTTACAATCTTACCATAACCCAAGCTATAAGACTGTATTTTCAGATGGACTATGAGATGTTGCTTGTCTTGCACAATAAATCTCTTTCTGCACCCTAACTCACACCTATATAAAACTTTTGGATTACGCATCTGTTTTAAACAGGCCTGCTGGTCAGGAAAGTACTTTGCTTACTCTTATGGAAAATAGACTTTTTTAGAGGAATGGATTTTGGATCAAGGCCAGATAAAATAATTTATTTATAACAGTGTTTTCTTTTGAATTGCTGCTGTCTGCCAGACTTATCGTCTTTCAAAGTGCAGAGGCTGTTTAATGTTTGATGTCTGGTAGTTTGTAGCAATTTAACTGAGCCGGAGGGGAATGAAGCCAGTGTGTAGGCTGTCAAAACAGTATGTGTCAATGAAATTCTCTTAGAATCTGATTTGTGAGTTATCACTGTTGAAGCCTGAGTACCGGTAAAAATCATAAAATATGGAACATATTCATGCTTTATAGTAGATATTTTTTTTTACAACCTACATTTCTCTTAGCAACCTCATCGAACGGGTTTATGTATCTTTTGCAATTGTAGCCATTGTCAAGATTTTAACCCTAATTCTGTTATCAGTGTTGCTGAAATTTATCACCTAGTAAGCTTTAAGAGGCTTTTGAATGGTTAAGTTCAGCACCTGTCTTTTAATTTTCCTACTTTAATAACTCAAACGTAATTTGCTTTTTTTGGGCAGTGATATTACTTTTACTTTTGCCCATCAAAAGTAGATGTTATCAGCTAGCTTTCCTGTGCTCAATGCTTTCCCTGTGAGCAAGAGAGCCTTGCTTTTTCTCCCAGGGAGACCTCTAAGTACCTCCAAGAGAGACCTCTAAGTATCTGCTGGTCAGCAGAAGGAGGGAATGTGATAGTGACAGGTGCAGCCACCTAAAATAGGAGAGGAGTGGAAGGGGAAGGCCCAGAGCAAAGTGGTAGAGGTATAGGAAGGAGAGAGAGAAAAGAGGACTGCAATGAAATAATAAGAGTACAGAGAGAAAATAGGAACGAGAAGAGTACATCAAAAGAAATAGTGTGGAGTGAGAGTGAGAATGATAAAGAGAAAGATAGAGAAAGCAACAAAAGCATGTGAAAAATTACAAAGCTCTTAATGTTCTTGACTGTCTTCTGTGTGCAGATTTATCAGCAGTGATTCACTGAAGCACTAAAACTTTTCTGTCTCGAGCCACCTATAACTTTTATACTTCCGTAACATAATATAAAAAAGTCAGTCATCTGTGCCACATTAGACATATGACAGATAGACACTCAGGACTGCAACGACACCTGCATTACTTCAGCAGTATGAAACATGTTTTGCAAAAAAAATTTCCCTAACATGTAGCCTATGTTGTTTGCTCTCATGTTTAGTTTTAGATTAAATAATTGTTGCTTTGTTGTTTGATCTCCTGCAGGGACTTTTCCTCTAACGTTACTGCATACAAGTCATCAGTAATGAAATTACATTTAAATGTTTCTTATGAGTATTCAGTGTATGGTGCATGGGGAATACCACCACCATAATATAATAATATCATTTATTGTTACAGATGATGAGTGGGAGAGAGAGAAAAAAGAAGAAAAGCGATTCCTCATGACTATATAATCACCTCGTAAATATTAGTGCTGGCCTGGACTCCAGGCCCACGTTGCACCTTAACCTTTTTTTCTTTTGAATGTGAAATACAAAACAAAACAAAAGTGCATCACATCTTTACCATCCCTCCTGTCACCTTCTAATGCCTGGAAAGACAGGAGAACCTGGTTTCTTAGTTTCTTGGAATGACAGTAGTCTGTATCAGTTGACACTGTATTGAGTTAAGGAGATGGTTTGGCTATTTTAGAGATGATATATAAGACATGGTGTGTAGGCCTGGTGTTTACTGTTACCTAAATTCTCAGCAACACTTAGTGACTTTTTTCATATCCTCAGGCAGCACAGACCCATTGCCCTCCATCTACAGTGTCAAGAGATGTGGTGGATGTTTTATCAGAACATCAGAAAGGCTCTAACCTTAAAATGCTGTGGAGGCACTGAGTCTGAAAAATAACAACTTGATAAAAATTAAGTGATTAGCCTTTACAATCTTGGAGAGCTCAATGTGTGTGTGTTTGGAAGAAAGATGCAAAATAAGGGCCAGGGAGAAAAGAGAAAGGTTGTTTTAGCAAAGGGATAGGAGAAAGCACAAGGATGATTTAGAAGAATAATGATGCCACAACGCCTGGACATGTTGTGGACAACTGGATCCTGATTGTGCACCTGTATGGTTTTTCAAAGGGAAACCCCACAATCACTCTCCTCTCTGCTTTATTGAACTGTTTCTGTCCTCCACCCACACACAGTGCAATGTGCTGTCCCTTACTTTTTTTAATGTCGGCAGAAATATAATCAATGTCTGAAGGTGGCCTGCATCAGCGCACTTTGATCAGAGCATCAGGCAGAAATCTGGACCATAAAGAAAGAATGGACATGTGATTTGATGACGGGGCAGGCTATCAGTGGCACGGATGTGGAACGGAAGAAAGAAGTAATGCTGTCTTAATATAATCTTGTATATTGTACCAACATGCAGGTGAAAGTCAAGTCAGGGAATTAACTTTTAGGACACTACAACAGTGACTAATAGATTTTAAAGCCAACAACTCCAGTTTCACAGTTTTGCACGTGATATTTAGTTTTTGAACAGTCAACCTGCTAGTGGAGAAGATAATTCTTTATATCAGCACTTAGTTGGAGACTTGTGTTCAGTTCCCATCATAGCATAAGTTGACACACACAACAGGTTACCAGATAAACTGATATTACATGTCCAAGGCTCTGTTGCCCCACCTGTCTCTCTGAATTTGAGCATATCCTCCATAAACACAAGTGTCACTGCATGCACACCTGTCTTACCCCTTACTTTAGCAGAGCATGAGAGCATCAGAGGGAGAGTATATCTGTCACCTGCTTGCTTGTTTGCTTCCTGTTTAGGGCGGGCAGTGTGCCTGCTTGTCTGGGGAACCCTGGCTACCCTCTGTCTGCATGTCGGCCCTAGAGAATATACAAAGGTGTCTGCTTTCAGGGCCTATCTGTGCCCCAGGCTGTAAATCTCTGTTGCATTACACACTCTATTTCCACACACTAGTGTGTTTGTTTGTGTAACTGTCTATTAATTTACATCCAATTGTCTCTACCTCTCCCTCTGACCCCGAACATCCACATAGCCCAAATGCTTCAGCCGCCAAGTCCATGAATGGTTTGGCTGTAACCCTACACCCTCCATGTTGATGGGACATCAAATGCGTTTCATGCACACATGTTCGCCCACTGTCCACATATAAGATCAGTGGGTCAGGTGGGTGATAATCAGCACATCCTGACTCAATACTGTCTACCTTTCTTGGCATCAGATATAGTCATGTGAGATTAACAAATAATCAGGAGTTATGGTTGGCTTACGATAAAGCATCAGGTGCACATCCTTCAAATCCTGAAAGCTGCCTCTATTAATATAATGGTGAGTTAAGCCCAAGGTTCTCCAACTCAGCTTTTCACGTGGTTAAATTGGAAGTGATTCACACAGAGTGCCTCTTGGAAGGACACAGCTCTGTAGTTGCTGATGCACTTGACAGAGTACTATTATAAGTCTGAGTGTGCTGGCAAATGCTGGCTGAGGCTTATGTGGTGGTCTCAGAATCAATTCTGTGGACAACCCTCTTTTATTATTTTTAAACAAGAACATGTTGACAAAATTATTTACATGTGTATATATAAAAAAGAAATGAAGAGAATGTTAGATCATTTTTGCAACTCTGAACCCTTCAGCTCTCACAGTCCTCCTTTGGGTACTCTGCCATGTGAGACTGTGGCTGTAGAAATATATGGAGGCCAATGGGTAGGACTTCTGAATAATGTTGGGACATATATCGTCTACAGTTGTCATCCGATCGCACATCTTGTCTCGGTGCAATGAGTCACTCGGTTACTTCAGTCTGCTTTTAGACACCCACAGGCTCAGCCCTATCTCCTTAATGGGGACTGTGGTCTGAGTCTGCATGCACTGTCCTCAAAACATGGCTAGTTTAGCCCATTTTACCCCTTCTCGTTCAGCTCAGTTGAACTGAGTTTTTTTCTGTGACCTTACAACTTCACTACGGTGATGCCTGGTCTCAGAACAGTTGTAATTTATATTCATCCTGATAAACAAAGCTACTGGTCTAAAATTCAGCTTTGACATTGTGCCATGAGTGGTAGGTATGTTGTACGAAGGAGGTAGAGAAGATATCCCACTGCTTGGTTTTAACATTAATGAGAACTTTATCTCTCTTTTGCACAATACCTAGGAGATTCACTAACTTCTTAAAAGTAATGTTTGTATGGTTCATGTACAGATTTAGTAAAACTTGGATTGCATATCATGTCTGCAGTTAATGAGAGAGGCCACATTGCTCCACTTTCCAGAGTGCAAAGCAGGGAACGCAAGGACAGGACAGAAGAGACATTTCAAGGCTGAGGAGAGATAGATGATAGCCCAGCCAAAGGAAGGGACACTCTTCAGCCAAAGAAACACTAGAGGCCTCTGGGTATAAGAGTTGAGTAGATATTATGAGGTCACTGATCTGCCTCACTTTCCATTTTCCTGCTGTGTGCCATAAACATAGACATTTAAACTCCTGTGCAGCCCTCTTCCTCGCTTTCAAGTGGCATACCTTTTCTCCTAAATACTATGTCATGACACATTAGTGGTGCTGATACACTAGGGCAAGACAGTGAGCAGGTCAAGAAGGAATGATTCATTAATTGTGAGAAGAGGGGAGAAAAGTCAGGAATCTGTCCAGAACTGTCGAGAAGAATATTAGTCAGGTTAAGTGATGGATCCCCTTGCATAATCACTGAGTTGAAGGAACAGCTGAGAATGTTGCGTGTCAGGTGTGGGTTTCACAGCGGAGGGGGTGTTTATTGCTGCATTTACACCGGTCTCTGGAGGGTTCAGGCTTTGACGAGGAGCAACAAATTACAGAGTGTTAACATTCTGCTTGTGGAATTGAGTTGCGTGTATCTATTGTGCTGGCCCTTAGTGAAAAGAGCTGTTTGCAGTCTTCTTAACTGGCCATTTAAAAGAACATATCAGCTTAGCTTCTTTTTGCTTCTTAACTACAAATTATGTCAAGTTTCAAGATTGTTTTTGTGTATATGTGTTACTGCTGACTATTTTGAAAGTCTTTTTATTCAGATTTCAGATTTTTCAATGCGTTCGAAGGCTTTTTCTACTTTGCAGGCAGCCATGGGTTTCTTATTCATTTCCGAATGAAATGAATATCACAGCATGATGTCTGTGTTCATATCATCAAGTTATTTTATTGTTGTATGGTGTACAGTTTGAATCAATTTGAAAAGTCACCACTGCATTACCTTGCAATGACATAGTGTGTACAGAAATGAAAGCAAACCTAACGTTCACTGTTATGGATTACATAACTAAAGTGAGAATAAAGAATTTGATAATTGATGTCCACACACTTAAAGTAAGAAAATGCATAAAAAATCTGTAACAATATAGCATGGTTTGCATAACTGTCAGCAGCAATGGAAGGTATTAGTGATTTATTTCTTTTATTCACTATATAAGTCTGGGTTAGAAAGTATCCAGTCTAGCAGTCATGATGATCCTAAAGCAACTCTGGTAGGTTCAATAACTTGAGTCAGAGCGTACATAAGATATACCATATAACTTCAACAGTCTCCTGGTTGCATATAAAAACAACATTTTAGTCATTGTGTACTGTTATTTTTATTGTATTCTATTTTTCGATGATGTGCTGTAGACAAGTTTTTCTTCTGCACTCCTCACGAAGCACATCACCAAAGTCGTTAAAAGGTCCGTATTGTACACAAAAATGCTTGCACCAAATGCATCAAAAATCTAATCTAAAGGAAATAAGTGTGTGGTTGAAAGCCCAAATTAGTAGTTTGAACATAAAATGACGTTTCCCAAAAGTAAAAGGTCTGTGAATAAATTTGTCCTTAAGTGTTTGTTTGTGTACTGGGTGCAGGGTGACCAGGTTGTTCTGCAGTGCACTGCCACTGTCCTGAAGGAACAGATTAAGCTATGTCTGTCCTGCGAGGGCTTTGGGAACCGTCTCTGCTTCCTGGAAACCACATCCAACGCTCAGGTAAGATGCTGGTATCCTTCCTCTGTTTTGTTTGTCGTGTACTGTATGTAACCTTGCTTTTATTGACTTTGTTTTATCTCTGGGTTGTTTTTACGCTTGCAGAATGTGCCTCCGGACCTGGCCATATGTACCTACATTCTGGAGCAGTCCCTGTCGGTCCGCGCTCTGCAGGAGATGTTGAACACGGTTGAGTTGACCGAGGTAGGATTCAAAAACAGAAAGAGATGAGTGATGGATAGAGGAATATATGGAAGGGGGAAGGAGACCTTTCCTTTGCAGAGATGTGCTTTAGATGAATATGTAGGGTTACCCCGAGAACTCAATGCACTGCAACTTAAGAAAACACAAACGCAAACAGACAAAACACAAGCAAATTAATAAAACATCTTCATTTTGAAAACACACACTTATTTAACAAAGATGTGTTTAGCTTAGCTTAGCACAGAAGTGCACTATAGTCCTTTTTAGATGTTGTACAGTATTTACAAATCTAGCCTAAACTTGGGATATATTTTCTTATAACAGCAGCACCTCAGAAGTCCTGTCCTCATTGTGAAGTTTGTAGCTTTGCGGTCCTGAGGAACTTTTAACAAAACCCTCCGATTAGCTTGCTGTGTAACTAGATATAACATGTCTATAAGACTGTTTAGGAGTTATTTGAAGACATATTGGCTATGTTCACACTGCAGGCATTAATGCTCAATTCCAATTTTTTTCCCAAATCCGATTTTTTTGTTTGACAGTTCATTATTATCATTCACACATTATTGCTTAAATTTGGCCCATATCAGACTTAAGTGTGAATTGTCCGCGGCCTGAAAGTGACCCGCATGTGCAGAAGAATAACACAACGTCACGCGCAGCACACTGCACATATCTCAGAAGAGAGCTTGCAGTCCGGTGGATTTCAGGTGTACCAGCAGATGATAGCAAGATAGCGGAGGAAGAGAGCCACATGTTTAATAATGGCTTTTTGAGGAGCTTTTTCGTTCACAGTGGCTACGTCTACAGCAGAACAGCTCCTCTAGAGTGACGAATTGAATTGAAGTTGCATCAATTCCAACCTGAGTGTCCAGACTCAGTTCGCATTGAAAAAGATCCGACCACATATGAAATTGGCCCAAATCCGATTCCATGTGACTTGTCCTGTTCACATTGTGATAAAAAGATCAGATCTGGGTCACATATGAGCAAAAAAATCGGATTTGGGTTGCTTTGGCCTGCAGTCTGAATGTAGCCATTGAGGCTGTATTTCTCTTAATCTGTCTAGCCTAATAAGATGCAGGATCTTTCTCTGTTTTTGACATTTGCTATTAATCCTCTCATGTGACTGTGGGTAAGAGAGCAACCTAGTATATTATATTGTTAATCATCTTTAATCTGCTTGCCCCGTCTTACATACATTTTGTATTCCATTATTATAATAATATATTACATACAAGATATATTCAGTATATATATATATATATATAGTATAGTATTTAGCCTTACCGATGATACGTTTTTTTTTGCTTATTATAATAAAAAATATTTGCTTTGATTTTATGATTGTATTTACTTACAGTACTGAAAGATGTAACAGCAACATGTTATTCCATGTTTTCAAAGACTTGGGTTTGATATCAGGTTCTAGTCGTTTGTGTCTCTGTCTTTTTTTTAAATTTCATCTACTTTTTGGTAACATATACATCTGGGACGGGACCTTTAAATATCAATGCAACTCTGGTTTGGCTTTGAAGTTCATCATAAAACATACTATACATCATGATCCTTTAGTCTATGTCAGCAGCATAGATGACTTTTTCTTTGCTTTTAATTTATGATTTTTTTGTACTTATTATCTGACACCACCTCCCCTTCCTTCTTGCTCGCTGCCAAGCAGGCAGTCGATTTGGACAAATGGGTATGTCTGTTAACATGTCTTATTTCCTGTAACATGTATCCCAACCAACCTGGCAACTGTCCTCGTTCCTGTCCTGCTGCCCACTGGATGTCTTATTGAATGAAATAGTGCTGTATCATTCACATGTCTCAGTTCATATCTGTTTAGCCTTCACCCCAAGGTGGTGATTGCTCTGTGCACCTGTCATTCATTTTTTGAGACAGTAACTGATGGGTTCCATATAAACAAGTCCATTGTCTTTAGATTAAATAATTTATGATGAGCTTCTCTTTATCTACTAAAAACTGCTTAGTTCTTGGTAAGCTTAAAAAATGTAACTTTATTGAAACATTTGATTAATTTGACTAAAATTAGCTAAATCTGCTTAAAAGCTAGTGTCAAAGCTGTAGTGAATAATATTGTTTGCATGCACTTATGTACTTTTTTATAATAAGTTGACCTGTATTAGTTACGAATTTTCTATCCTACATAGCAAGCAAATCTAGCAAGGTGTCACAATGCATCATTCATTTGCATTTCATGCAGAAATATCCCCAGCACATTTATCCTCATGACCTTATCACAAATATTACCATTCCTTGTATGACATTTTTCCTTTTGTTTCAGCACTGTTATTTGTAAGTCTTTGATGATGTCAAGGAAATTATGCTCTCCTTTTTATACAGAATATGTTTTCACACTGCTGCCAAACTGACTGTAGTTAATGAAGCCACATCTAACTTTGCTTACTTTAAAGACATCTAAAGACAATCTACACATTATATAAATGTTTAATGTGGCTAAAAATGTTGTTTTTTTAAATTTTGTTTTCTTATTTGGTGGTTTATTTTTCTTATTAAGTGGATAACTTGCTAAACATACAGTAGGTTCTGAAATATTTGCAGCCATCTACTGTAGAAGTCTAGGCTTGATGAAGTCCCTCTGAATCATCAGGCAAGCTTTTATAGGCTGGCAATTTTGCATCAACATTCAACAATCATATAGTAAGAAATCCATCAACATATTTATCAGTTTACCAATTTACAGCACCGTTAAACAACCAGAATGCAAAGCAATCACAAGAGTTATTGTGTTTTTAGTATAACATGCTTTTTTAAAACTCTTTTTGCTTTTGTTATGTTACAACTATAATTTAAATAAAAAAGTTTATACCCATCCTTTGGGATTGTCAACAGGCACTGCATACACTGGAAATCACAACCTGAAAAAGTATCTTAAGCAAGTTAAGGAAAAGTGGGTGGAGTGTTGTTTAGGTTTTAATCACATATTAAGCTAATAATTCAATTTCAAAGATGGATTTGTCACACTCACCAGATCGAGAAAGCACTGTTTGGTGGTCAGTGCCTATAAACCCAGGATGTAAAGAGCTAGTCCTAACCCACTTCTAAGCTAGCTTCTGTTCCGCTAACTTTCAGTTCTTAACTATTTTTCAGTAGTTTGTATACCAGTTAGGATATAATAAAATGTAAGGACCTTGTTATTAAAACATTTAATTACAGCTCCCGTGAATCTTACTCATAGAATATGGACAGAAAACCCCGTATTTCACCTTTTATGAAAGACAGATGAAAGAAACCTTGTCTGGCTGAGGCTCATGGAACTCAAGCTAGCTTTAAGAGAAGCTCTCTGTTACAGCTTTTTATTAGTTGCATTACCGTGGTAAGTTTGGGCAGTTCCTGGCATCACAGGAGTTGGAAGATGTGGATAAGCAGGCCTTTCTAATGGTGAGCAGGAGGATGAGAATAGCATGGCATGCAGCCCAGTGGAGGGTCCTGCCCACCTCTTTAAGGAGTGGATGATGAAACTGGACACCGTCTGAGCAATGGACAAGCAAATCTTTCTCTGAACACGCACATATTTGTCTGTCTATTCTTGAGGACCCTCATTGACATTCCCCAGCCCTTAACCTTAACCATTACAACGTAATGCATAACCCTCAACCCTTACCATAATCCTAAAATGCCCTCATAATGCAGAAATGTCCTCACTACGATGGTTTAAAACTGAATTGTCCTCACAAAGATAGCAATAGAAGCCCCCCCACACACACTTGGGAAATCACACACCATCACTACCACCACCTGCCCTAACCAAGCCTAGCACTAATATGGACCAGGGTTTAGGGTATAGTGCTATCACTTGACATACCTACCCCTGGCTCATCCTAGTGGCATATGGGTGCCTAACCTGACAAAAAGGCTTAGCATTATCTTCCTGTTGGCTGAAGCTAATCGTTGTATTGGCTAATCTATCTATAACTGTTGCAGTAATTGTGTTTTCTTGTTGCATCCTTGCTGGATGTTGAGAAAAGGTAGGATGGATTAATGTTATCTTTGCCTTTGTGTCAGTCACATCATTGAGATAACTTCTCGGAAAATTATAATTTACATAATAATCGTCCCACTTTCAGCAATATCTCTGAACTGCTTTGTTATTGATGTGGTTCTTGTTATTTTCTTGTATTTGTATAAAAATGGACCCCAAAATGTTCTGTATAGTATTTGTTTCAGGGAAAGAGTCATTGTTCAGTGTTGTTAATTAATTTTGCTTAATCATTTTGTCCACAAATCACTCTCTAAAGTATTCTTTTCAGGTATGTTTTTTTCCTCTTAAAAATACAATGATAAACCTTCGACATACAATCAACTTGTAAATTATCATTACTGTTTACATTCACTTAGCCCCTTATCCATCCCATTCTAATCGTTACTGTATCTCCGTCTCTAAAATAAAACAAGAGTAGATAAGTTCCCAAAAGGATATATCTGGCGTGAACAGTCTACAAATCAAATGCAACATACAGTAATATTAACGCGCAATAATTTTCAATTAAACATACAGTGCTACACACAACATAGCATTATGAAATACAATGAACAAAGAAAACAGTGTCAGTGTAAGTTTAAATATGATATTTTCTGTTCTGGACTTTAAATAACGTGTTCATCTGACCTTTGGACCTTCTAAAATATATCCTTATTTTCCTCCCTGTCTTGAAGTGTTTAATCAGTCTTGTCACACTGGTCTGTTAAATATTTCTCTTCTTCCCCCCCAGTCGTCCCAAGGTGGAGGTCATCGTACCTTACTGTACGGTCATGCCATCCTTCTGAGACACAGCCACTCAGGCATGGTAAGAAAGAAAGAATATTATAATATATATATATATAATATATAAATAACTAATTTAACAAAGAATGGTTTAACTCCAGTTTGTTTACTGTGGTTTACAGCCAATTTTTTATCACATTTTGGCAAAGTTCTGGTCATGTCCTGAATAAAAACTTTCTCCCCAGTACCTGAGCTGTTTGACAACATCTCGGTCACTCACGGACAAGCTGGCCTTTGACGTGGGCTTACAAGAAGATTCCACTGGTAAAAACAAACTTGGAAATCCTTTTGAAAGATGCAACAGAATGCTCTTTTCTAAGCCTGCATTCAACTGATTACTGAAACTCATTATCCTCCGGTACTATTGTTAAATTGTTTATGTAAATAGGCCTTCTCAAGCTATTGACATGAATGAAGTCAGCAATACATATCTTCTGTTCCAATACATTACTTTTACTTTGTAGTTTGGCTGAGAAATATTAACACTATTATGATAATCGTTACTGTAAGTTAGTAGTATGTTAACAGACGGTTTTTGATTTTTGTTAAAGATTCTTTGAGTGAACATATCAGTTCAAAGTCAATCTCCATGGGGAAGCTTATTCTTCTTCTTCTTGCAGGAGAGGCATGTTGGTGGACCATTCATCCAGCCTCTAAGCAAAGGTCAGAAGGTGAAAAGGTCAGGGTGGGTGACGACCTCATCCTTGTCAGTGTTTCCTCTGAGAGATACTTGGTAAGACTCCTCACACTCCATCTGCTTTGCTTTTACTCACTGGAGGATTTAGACTTAAGCTAAACTTGATATTTTTACCTCCTCTTCTTGTCTTCTCTCCTCAGCACCTCTCCTATGCCAGTGGAGATCTGATGGTGGATGCCTCCTTCATGCAGACCCTGTGGAACATGAACCCAATTAGTTCAGGATGTGAACTAGCTGAGGGTACAAACCTGCTTTGCACATTTCTGGTGCATGCTCTCCTGCGACAACACAGTCTGTGTCGGGAGGCACATAAAATGCACACTGGACAATAAATAAATACATCTATCTGTTTATTTATTTTGCTCTTTAGCAACTATTGCTCATATACACACACAAACACATTGATATCCGTAGATGATCTACAAATTTTACATTTTACAGGAGGATGATGTTGGGAAGTCATGTAGTGTACTCGTAACATATACTCTCCATAAAGAGAAATATACTCACAATATACTCGCTCATTTTAGCGTGTATTCCTCCTTTCAGGGTTTCTGACAGGAGGTTATGTTATCAGGCTGTTCCACGGCCACATGGACGAGTGTCTGGCCATTGCTACACCAGAGGAAGGAGAAGAAAAGCGCAGGTGAGCCGAAGTGGAAGCAGAGCGGTTCTGAGCAGCAAAATATCCTTTTAATCTGATACCAAATGACCGAATGTTCCTCTGCCCTGATTCTGCTACAGGATGGCTCATTATGAAGGTGGTGCTGTGTGCAGTCAGGCTCGATCCCTGTGGAGGTTGGAGCCTCTCAGAATCAGGTGATTGTCCCCTGATATGCTTGTTGGCAGACTTTTATTTTGGCAGGTGATAAGAATATTTTCTTTCCAGCATACTTTACATTGTTACCTCTTACTTATTAATACAAAACTTATGGGGTGAGAGAGAAGAGGATGACATGCAACAAAAATAAAATAATGTAACTGAATATATGGATGTTGTGGTTACATGTAAACCTTCAGGCCACACGGACACCCATAGTAAAATAATTGCGGAAAGGGTTTCAACAACAAAAACATGTAGTAGAATAGGCTTTTTGATAATATGTTGTTTTTTTTTTGTTTTTTTTACATTTTGCCTGTAGCTGGAGTGGTAGCCACATGAAGTGGGGGCAGTCTTTCCGGATTCGCCACATCACCACAGGCCGGTACCTGTGTCTGGATGAGGAGAAGGGTCTGTTGGTGGTTGACCCAGAGAGGGCCAACACCAAACTATCTGCTTTCTGCTTTCGCGTTTCAAAGGTTAGAATGAACATTTTGAGTGTCTCTTGACTCTTGCCTTTGGTTTCTGTCTATCTGTTATAATGCTATGATTTTTTTCTCTCATTGACCTCTCTATGATTTTCTCCCACCCATTCTTTTCTCTTGGTTTCCCTGAGCAGGAGAAGGTGGATGTGGCTCATAAACGTGATGTTGAGGGGATGGGCATTCCAGAGATCAAGTATGGAGAGTCCATGTGCTTCGTCCAGCATGTGTCTACAGGCCTGTGGCTCACATATGCTGCCCTGGATGCCAAAGCTGCTCGTTTAGGAATGATGAAGAGAAAGGTTAAGATCTAACATGGGGATCAAAATAAGATAAAAACTGTCTTGATGTAGCAGCAAAAACTGAGTTAGTGCAGATTATGTGTACAGTGGTTTTGCAATTTGTTTTTTAAAAAGTTTTAATCATGCAACAATAAAAAGTGGGAAGAACACAAAAATATTGCTACCAAAGGTTCCACCTTCTTACCATAAGAGTTTGCATGGATGCATTAGTCTGAGAATGTTAGCCTGAAGCTGTGTGTAGTTTAATGATTTAGAAAAGTCATACATATTGATAAATACAATGTAGAATAGTAATGGGGGAATAAGCAAGGGTTTGGTTTGTATCTTTGGGCTATAATCTTAAACCTTGCTTTCTCAGTATCTTAAGGACAAGACAAACCACATGGCTGTGTCATGTATAGCTGTTACATGACACAGCCACCCAAAACAGATGTCGAAGTAGAGGAACAGTGTAAAATTGGGGATGTCATTTGTAATATAATTATGTTGTCTGTTTCCCCAGGTCATTCTGCACCAGGAGGGTCATATGGATGATGCCCTAACTGTGTCTCGCTCCCAAACTGAAGAGTCTCAGGCTGCTCGAATGATTTACAGCACTGTAGGCCTCTTCAGGCAGTTCATCAAGTAAGTATATACATTTTCAAATGCAGGGGGGGGACAATAGAAAATGTGTCTTTGTAACATGATGTAGTAATGTTCATAACAATTTTTTTCCTACTTTTGTTGCTACTGTCATGAAACAGTGTTGTAATGTGACTGTATTTTAAGAGGGATAAAAAAGGTTTTACATTTGTTTCTGATTTGTTGTGCTCTTACAGGGGTTTGGACTCTCTGAGTGGGAAGAACAAGTCACCAGGGCCTGTGTCACTTCCTCTGGAGGGGGTCATCCTCTCGCTTCAGGATCTCATCTTCTACTTTCGTCCTCCTGAGGAGGAACTGGAGCACGAGGAGAAGCAGACCAAACTCCGCTCCCTCCGCAACCGGCAGAACCTCTTCCAAGAGGAGGTAATTTGCATGCTGCCTACACAGTCTCACAAACTCACTTTCCATATCTATCTAATTTTACTGGGTGTTCTTATAACTAAAAGAAATTTGCTATGCAAACGGGGACTTGTACTGTTGACACTATTGAGGACATTTATGCCCTCATGCAGGTTTGTTAAACCTGCAATAATGCAGTGAGGCAAGGAGGCAGATGTAAGATGAAAAAATATCCAACATTTTAGGATTACCCTAATCTACACCCCTAACCCAAGCCATACCCAAACCTTAACCTGTAACTCTTTTACTCTTTAACTTTAACCAAGTCTTAACCTTACATGTAATTGCTTCTTTCTTTCGTGTACCCAGATGAAAGGTGAGTGACCACAAGGTGCTTGTATCAGTATATTCTTGTCCCACGACATGAATATTTTAAGTTAACATATACACAGCATGTTTTATTGCTAAATTTGTGAGGACCCTCATTGACATAATGCCAAACATTTAACCCTAACATGAACCATCATAAGTACATGCCTAACAGTAACTTTTGATACCTTAAAACAAACCTAATGTTAACCCTAACCCTGAAGCCACAATGCTGCCACCTACAACAACAGCAACATAATATATAAAAAATATTTCATTTCTGGTCCACCTTTGTGTTTCCGTTTTCTTTCTCAGGGAATGATCACCATTGTGCTTGAGTGCATTGACCGCCTGAATGTGTACAACACTGCTGCCCACTTTTCTGAATTTGCTGGGGAGGAAGCTGCAGAGTCCTGGAAGGAGATCGTCAACCTCCTTTACGAGCTGCTGGGTAGAATAATCACTATAACTCTGAAAACACAAAGTACATATTAAATCTTGTGTGCAGTGAATAAAGTAACATTATTATTTATTTATGTGTCTCCCCTCGTAACAGCTTCTCTAATTAGAGGAAACCGCTCTAATTGCGCGTTGTTCTGTGACAACCTGGACTGGCTGGTCAGCAAGCTCGACCGTCTGGAGGCCTCTTCAGGTATCAGACGTTCCTCACTTATTCACTGATATATCCCACAAATTACTAAGAATTTCTCATATTCCTCCTCTCTATACATTTAGGTATTCTTGAGGTGCTGTACTGTGTGTTAATTGAAAGCCCTGAGGTTCTGAACATCATCCAGGAGAACCACATTAAATCCATCATCTCCCTCCTGGACAAGCATGGAAGGAATCATAAGGTTAGTCTTTTCTCACTCCCAGGAACATGGTTGGAGGGTAATATTAGCCGGCAGCAAATTAATTGGCTCCAGCTGGCTGGGTTGCCTATTTACTAGACTTTTTCAGGTGGTGATTTGGAATGTTATATCATCCTGATAACGTATTTGGCTCATAAATTTTGTAATTCCATTAGCAATTGTAGACAGAAGATGAAAATGTAAATTGTCTGTTCTGCTCTGCCACATTTAAACATAAAGGTGAGAGTAACGTCTGCCTTTAGGTCCTGGATGTCTTGCGATCTCTTTGTGTGTGTAATGGTGTAGCTGTGAGGTCCAACCAGAACCTCATCACTGAAAACCTGCTTCCGGGTCGCGAACTCTTGCTGCAGACCAACATTGTAAACTATGTTACCAGGTACTTGAATTGCTATTAAGTTGTTGTACAACACAAAAGGTACAGACTGGTAGTTGTCATAGTCTTTTAGGTCTGTTTTTGCAACATTTTTCTAAGTCATCAACCACTCTGTTAAATGGGTGTTGTCTGTAAAAGTTTAAGTTGATTTGTTTTCTCTTCAACAGTATAAGACCAAACATCTTCCTGGGTACATGTGAGGGGTCCACGCAGTTTAAGAAGTGGTACTTTGAGTTAATGGTAGACCATGTGGAAGCCTTTGTGACAGCGCATGCTTCCCACCTTCGTGTGGGCTGGGCTATGACAGAGGGCTACAGCCCCTACCCTGGAGGAGGAGAAGGCTGGGGAGGCAACGGTGTGGGAGATGACCTCTACTCCTATGGCTTTGATGGACTGCATCTGTGGTCAGGTGAGATGACTCTGCTAACTCATTTGCTAAACCATTTTCCATTCTTTCATATTATGTATTGTTATGTGACTTCCTCACTCTCTGCTCTGCCATTCAGGCACTGTAGCCCGTCAGGTGGCTTCGCCCAGTGCACACACCCTGGCTGCAGATGATGTCGTTAGCTGCTGTCTGGATCTGAGCGTGCCCAGTATCTCCTTCCGTATTAATGGCCACCCAGTTCAGGGCATGTTTGAAAACTTCAATGTGGATGGCCTCTTTTTCCCTGTTATTAGCTTCTCTGCTGGAGTCAAGTAAGTACAAAATAAAATATAAAAAAATTCTCGTTTTCTATTTATGAATTTTATTGATTTGTATGTTAATTTCTTTATTTAACCAGTACGACAGTAAATTAATAGGAATACACATACAGAATGGCAAAATGATCAAAAAAATAAATAAAACTGGCAGAATATTTTAAATGAATAATTAAGCTTTTTTTTCTTTCAATTTTAATTCTATGAATGCATTTAAAACCTAATCTCTCAAGTTATCCCAAATAATTATCTCCCAAAATATCCCTTTAAACCCAGCAGTGTCTTGTCCCCCAAAAGAGATTTTACAGCTGCTGTGTGTAATGATCCCTCACAGTGCTGAGATGGGACTAATGGTGTATTGACTGATGAGCACAGCGAAGGAAACACAGGCTCAAGAATTGGCACAGAAATTAAATCAATGTGTTTTTTATTTTATGAGTCGAGGCACCGTTGCAATAAATGACTAAAGTAGTATAAAAAGATCTCTTTGTCAGATAGATAAAGACTAAGACTGGCTCTGTTTCTGTCACTTCAGGGCTCGGTTCCTCCTTGGTGGTCGTCACGGAGACTTCAAGTTCATGCCGCCGCCTGGCTATGCCCCATGCTACGAGGCTCTGCTGCCTAGAGACAGAATGCGTATTGAACCCATCAAGGAGTACAAGCACGACTTCAACGGTGTGCGCAACCTGCTGGGTCCCACCATGTCCCTCACCCACACCTCTTTCACCCCCTGCCCTGTGGACACAGTTCAGGTAAAAGCCTGAATCCTAAAATCAGACTTTGATCTTGTCATTAAAATATCTGCTACATTTGTTTATTTTTGTTTACTGATTTACTTTAACTGCATAGATTGTATTGCCACCCCACTTGGAGAGTATCAGAGTGAAGCTGGCAGAGAATATTCACGAACTCTGGGCTATCACTCGTATTGAGCAGGGCTGGACCTATGGGACTGTAAGTATGGAGTCATCACTGCAATACAGATGCAACAGAATAGGAGTCAGCCTCAGATTTAGATGATTTGGAGCTTTAACTAATATGTGAGTAATATTTTAAAACTCTTCTGAATATATTAATTTTTCAATAAATCATTTTCTCAAAAAATGGACTTGTGTTATCTCTGGTAAAAATTTTGAGATGTAGTGGAGGCTAAACACATCTCACCACCGTTTTGGCTGAAATAAATCTTGATGACAGAAGTGTGCATACACTGAGTATCAATCAGATGTATGTAGGGTCTGTTGGGGCAAACTTTCTTTTACTAGTGAATAACCTCATCATCATCTACCTCCACAGTTCAGAGATGACAATAAGAAGCTCCATCCTTGTCTGGTGGACTTCCAGGCTCTCCCTGAACCAGAGAGGAACTACAACCTGCAGATGTCTGGCGAGACTCTTAAGTGAGTTTGTAATAAAGGTTCTGTTGAGGTATCGGGGTCAGAGTAGAAAGTTTATGTTAATGAACACAGTTGTTGATGCCTGTGTTCTTGTTATTCCACAGGACTCTCCTGGCACTGGGTTGCCACGTTGGAATGGGTGACGAGAAAGCAGAGGAGAATCTCAAGAAGATCAAGCTGCCCAAGACGTATGGGGACATTTCTGGCATTTCTGCACAAACTAACATTCCACATTATCCTTTATGCATGTTTTAATAAGAACTTGTCTGTCCTTCAGCTATGTGATGAGCAATGGATACAAACCTGCCCCCCTTGACCTCAACCATGTCAAACTGACACCAAACCAGAACCAGCTTGTAGAAAAACTGGCAGAAAATGGACATAATGTTTGGGCAAGAGACCGGGTACGGCAAGGATGGACCTACAGTATTGTGCAGGTAATCATTTCCAATTCTTTTTAAATCCTTAATAAATCCTTTTTTAAAAGGTTTAATTTATTTATATAAACCAATCTATCTTTAAACCATTTGCACATGCATAATCCAACTGACGCTAAGTCAGCTTTTGTATATTTTTTCTTACATTTTATGTCATGTTCTATTCTTTTACAATATTCTGTTAGGACATCTTCAATAAGCGAAACCCTCGTCTGGTACCTTACAACCTGCTGGACGAGAGAACCAAGAAAACCAACCGAGACAGTGTTAACAACGCTGTCCGCACCCTCATTGGCTATGGCTACAACATTGAGCCTCCAGATCAGGAGAGCAGTACGTCAGCTTACCGCATGCTTATGATAACATATGATGATTGGATTAATTTTTTCGAGCATTTAATTTTAACTCCACCCAGGATGCGTTCACAGTCACCATCAATCTTAACTTATCTGTCATCTTTTTCATCTTTCCCATCTTTTCCTGCAGCTGGCCATGGCCTCGAAAACACCCGTGGGGACAAGGTACGAATCTTTAGGGCAGAAAAGTCATATGCTGTCACCCAAGGGAAGTGGTACTTTGAGTTTGAGGCAGTCACCACGGGGGAGATGAGAGTGGGTTGGGCACGTCCTAATGTTCGCTCTGACACTGAACTGGGAGCAGATGAACTGGCCTACGTCTTTAATGGCAATAAGGTTAGTCCCTGTCTTTAACTTTAGTTGAATCAGGGTCATTCCAATTTAATCAAGTTTAGTCTGGGCAAATGTCAAAATACGTAAAGAGCTGTGATAAGTTGTGTTTTATTGATTATTTATTAATGTAACCCTTTCTAGGCTCAAAGATGGCATATTGGCAATGAGCCTTTCGGTCGCCAGTGGCAATCTGGCGATGTAGTTGGTTGTATGATTGACCTGACTGAGATGATCATCATGTTCACACTCAACGGAGAAATGTTGATCAGTGACTCGGGCTCGGAGATGGCTTTCAAAGACATTGAAATTGGGGAAGGTAAGAGTTAATGTTTATTTTACCTTTTTTGATCAGCATTAGTTGCTGTAATGGAAAGGAAGTATTTCTTAACATAAATCTTATTTGGCATAAATTGTTACTTCACAGTTTATCTAAATAGGATTCAAATTACTTTCATGTGGTTTTACTCCTCAGGTTTTATCCCAGTGTGTGCCCTGGGCCTGTCTCAGGTTGGAAGGATCAATCTTGGTCAGAATGTCAGCAGCCTACGCTACTTTGCCATCTGTGGCCTGCAGGAAGGATTTGAACCTTTTGCTATCAATATGAAGCGAGATATTACCATGTGGTTCAGTAAAAGTTTGCCCCAGTTTGTGCCTGTACCCACCGAGCACAATCATATAGAGGTAATTACTTTGTGATACATGTTTAATGAAGCTAGAACTTTAAAACCAGATCACATATTTATCTTCAAACATTTTGTCTCCCAGGTCTCCCGTGTGGATGGGACTGTGGACAGTGCCCCCTGTCTGAAACTGACACATAAGACATTTGGATCACAGAACGCCAACACCGACATGCTGTTCCTCAGACTCAGCATGCCTGTCCAGTTCCACGAGACCTTCAAGATCCAGGCAGGCACCACCCCTCTAACCCATGCCCTCACTATACCCGAGGAGGAAGTGGTTGTGGTGGAGCCCGACTCAGAATTTGAAATTCTGAAAAAGTCTGCCAGCCGCAAGGAGCAGGATGAGGAAAAGAAGGAGCTGTCTGTACCTAAGGAGATCACTGTGGAAAATGACAAGGACACAGTGTCAGAAAAGGGAAAGAAAAAAGGGTAAGTGTAGCAGGTTGTACTTTTAGCGAAGAGGAACAAGCCTGCAGTGTATTTTCAGCCTGCAGAGGGTGTTATTTAAAACCTGATATCAAATTACAAACTATCCTCTAAACATGGCATGAATCCTCCATCCAGAAACAACTAGACTCAGCTCACCAATAGACAGTTTTCTTCTTTTGTCCCTATTTTCTTTGTCTTTGTTTTTGTAAAAAAACAACTAGTGTTTGTACTACATGCAGTTCACTAATTAGTAACATTATGTGAATGCAGTAAACTTACCTCAATATCATTGAGCAGTAAGCAAAATTGTCCAGTGCTGCCTTAAGTTTTAAGTGTATATGCTATCTTCTGTGTGCATTAGATTCTTCTCCAAGGCCAAGAAGGCTGCCATGACACCTCTCTCCCCTTCTCCTGCACCCCCAGCAGTGCCACGTTTGATGGAAGACGTGGTCCCAGATGACAGAGATGATCCGGAGATCATCCAGAATACTACCACTGTGAGCTAAAAAATTATCCTCTGCTAATGCTAGATTTACAGCACATGTCAAAATTATCCCTCCAGTTTGTTCAAAGTCCGTTGACCAGGCTGGCAGTATTTGCTGAGCCTGCTCATTGGGATTTTACTGTGTATTGGGATGCATCATACTTACAGTTAGTACTTATAGTTATTATTTTATTTATATCCAATATTACTGCTCCTAGATGTCCCACTCAGATGTCTTTTAGTAGCAGTCTTATTTTCTTTTTCTATTTTCAGTATTACTATTCTGTAAGGATTTTCGCTGGACAGGAGCCTTCTGGTGTGTGGGTTGGCTGGGTCACTCCTGACTACCACCAGTATGATCCATCCTTTGACCTCTCCAAAGTGCGCTCTGTCACTGTTACTGTGGGAGATGACAAAGGCAACATACATGATAGGTTAGTCTTTCACATATTCAAGTACTAATGCAAGTTCATGCACTTCTGACTGTTAATAGACTCTGTATTTATTATTTATTCAAGCTTGGTTTAGAATGTTAGTAATGTGATTAAGGCTTGATAAGTAAAGTAAGATTATGTTTTTTGTCTTATTTTCCATTTCATTAATATTCTCCACTTTGTTTTGTCCCTCTGTGCATTTGAGATGAATTTGAACATAGCAGTGTGTTTGTTGTTTCTCTGCAGTATGAAGCACAGTAACTGTTACATGGTGTGGGGAGGGGACCTGGTCAGCAATCAGCAGACCCGCTTCAGCCAGGAGGACATGGTTGTTGGCTGCTTGGTTGACCTGGCAACAGGTCTCATGACCTTTACAGCCAACGGAAAGGAGCTTAACACCTTCTACCAGGTAAGGAAAGACTACACAGTATATGTTGTGTTTGTATTTGTATCTATGTTTTTCAGACTCAACTTCAATCTGTATGAGTTATGTTACACTGTGGAGCTGTAAAACCAGATGTGTTTAATTTCAGGTTGAGCCCAATACCAAGCTGTTCCCTGCTGTCTTTGTTCAGCCCTCCAATCAGAACTTGGTGCAGCTAGAGCTGGGAAAACTCAAGGTCAGAAACTAGCATACATATTTTAAATCTTCTTCCTGCCCACTTCCACTCCTACCCAATTCAGATCGGCATCGTAACGTGGGCCAAACTTACGTTGATGGTTTATCTGAATGAGTCAACCAAACTTCCACCTTGGTTAAACACGCGGGACCATGTTTCTCTGTTAGGATACACTGATGTAATGGTTTGATTATAGATTTCATTTAAACTAAACCCCAATAAGAAAGAGAGAAAAATAATAATAAAGTGAAACAGAAACTGGCACTCAACTTTTATTTGGTAATTATTTCATGTAATATGTGTAATTATAAGGTTTATCAGTAAAGTCTTTGAAACCAAACTGCTGACTGGAGTCTCTGCTAACCAGAGATTACACTCTGCCATCCATTCCTTTTTTCCTTTTCAGGTTTACTTGTTTCCTTTACAAGTTTACTTACTTGTTTACTTGTTTTTATTTCTTCTTCTAAGAACATCATGCCCATCTCGGCAGCCATGTTCCGCAGCGAACGTATGAACCCGGTCCCCCAGTGCCCTCCCAGGTTGGATGTCCAGATGTTGACCCCAGTTATCTGGAGTCGCATGCCCAACCACTTCCTCAACCCGCAGGTGGGCAGAGTGAGTGAGAGGTTGGGCTGGATGGTGGAGTGTACTGAACCCCTCACCATGATGGCTCTGCACATCCCAGAGGAGAACAGGTCAGAGACAGTAGTCCCAGCAGGCAGTCTGCAAGTTAATAATTGGTTCCCAGTGTTTCCTAGAGTATCAAAGCTCACACACACAGTGGAAAAGGACTCACAAGGCACGACTCCAGATAACTCACTAAAATAGGTTTATTGCGTAGTCCAAAAAACACAAGCGACGGTACAAAAGACTCTAGGGAGGAATCTATATCCAAAAACCGAAGCAAAGGTCAAATACACTTACAGGGAAAACGCTAGAACTCTGTCACTGGGGAACAAGACGATCTGGCACAGACAACAGGGAGGAGTGGGACAGGGGAGACAATGAGATGCAGGTGGAGGACATTAGGGCGGGGGCAGGCAATCACACATGGTGGGAGGGCAGACAAGACCTGAAATGAGACACAAATAATGAAACTGACTAGGGACAAATAAAGTGAGCTCATGCCTTAGCTGCTGGAGCTGGGCATGACCTAGAGTGTCTTGTAAGCGATTTAATTTAATTGCAATCCCCTGTCAATTTTTTATCTATGGAGCCCAGCAGGTTTCTTAGAAAAGTTAAAACTTGAAATGAACAGAAATTTAATTGAGCAATTTGCTTTTCCAAACACTACAACATAATGAATTTTATATATGAATGTATGCTTTGTGGAGAGACCTTTTATGTATTAACTTTTTTAAAATGTATATGTTTCCGTATTGTAATAATTGCTCACTGTTACCTGATCAGTGTTGATCTTTGAGTTTGTGTTTGTTTCTCAGGTGTATTGACATCCTGGAGCTGTCGGAGCGTCAGGATCTGATGACGTTTCACTACCATACCCTTATGCTCTACTGCGCTGTGTGCGCACTTGGCAATAACCGCGTGGCTCATGCCTTGTGCAGCCATGTGGATGAATCCCAGCTTTTCTATGCCATTGAGAACACCTACCTGCCCGGACCTCTCCGCAGCGGCTTCTACGACCTGCTCATCAGCATTCACCTGGAATCTGCTAAACGGGCACGTCTGGGCACCAATAGGGAATTTATCATCCCTATGTCTCAAGAGACTCTGAGCATCAAGCTGTACCCTGATGCAAAGAAAGCCCATTCTCTACCCGGTGTTGGCCTCACCACCTGCTTACGGCCCAAGTTGCATTTTTCATCCATCAACTTTGTCGGCACGGACCCCGATCTGTACACCCTTAGTCCTATTTTCCCCCTGCAGGTAAGAGACAAGAGATAGGTTGCATTAAAAAAATATAACATTTTAGTTTCCTTTTACTTATTTTTACCTCTCCCCCTCAGGAGCTGAAGACCCAGGCGATTAGCATGTTAACAGAGGCTGTGCTGGATGGTAGCCAAGCTATGCGGGATCCAGTAGGAGGCAGTGTGGAGTTCCACTTTGTCCCAATCCTGAAGCTAATCAGTACACTGCTCATTATGGGTATCTTCAACGACGAGGACACCAAGCACATCCTGAAGATGATCGATCCAAATGTTTTCAGTGGAAAGGAAGAGGAGGAGGAAGAGGAGGGAGAGAAAGCTGAGGAGGGTGGAGCTGCTGAAGGAGAAATCGAGGAAGAGAAGGAGGAG
This sequence comes from Micropterus dolomieu, assembly GCF_021292245.1. NCBI lineage: Eukaryota > Metazoa > Chordata > Actinopteri > Centrarchiformes > Centrarchidae > Micropterus > Micropterus dolomieu. Next base: position 33,119,323 of record NC_060166.1, read on the forward strand.
GAAGAGGCGGCAACTGAGGCCGAGCTTGAGGACGAAGGAGTTGGTGACGAGGATGAGGAGCTGAAAGATGTGGATAAAGCAGAGCATAAGGAGGAAGAAGTTGAGCCTAAGGAGGAAGGAGAAGAGGAGAAGGAGGAGGGAGAGGCCAAAAGAGGAAAAGTAGATGGAGAGAAGGCAGAGGAGGAGAAGGAGACAGAGGCAGGGGAAGCAGAAGTGAAAGAGGAGGAGGAGGGTCTGGAAGAGGGATTACTCCAGATGAAGCTACCAGAGTCTGTCAAACTGCAGGTCATTTTCATCTCATGAACACTATCTACAGTTCATCTGCACAGTATTCCTATCCTTAAAAAATGTTTTACAAATTATACTTATTAAACTCTTATTCCTATCTTATCTACCTCTCACAGATGTGCACGCTCTTGCAGTACTTCTGCGACTGCGAGCTGCGACACAGAGTTGAAGCCATTGTGGCCTATTCAGACCAGTTTGTCCATGATATTCAGAGCAACCAACGCGTTCGTTACAATCTATTAATGAAAGCCTTCACCATGTCTGCTGCTGAGACTGCACGCAGGACCCGCGAGTTCCGTTCACCACCACAGGACCAGGTACTGATTCTTATTTTTTTTAGGGAAGTGCAAACTGACATTGAGATGGGCTTGTACCAAAAATTCAAAGGGTGGGTTTTTAAGATCTGATAAGAAGCTTTGTTTTGAAGGCATCAGATGTTATGTCACATGTATCGTGGAGAACAGAAGAACAACAAAGAAACAGTCTGTATTTCAAAAGACCCTTAGAGAGATGGAGTTATTTTACTGTTCGTTTTCAAGGTTCTTTTGCTGACCAACTTTAAGCATGGTCCAGAGGACGAGGATTGTCCAGTGCCTGATGAGGTGAAGGACACTCTTGCAGAGTTCCACAATGACCTCCTGCTTCACTGTGGTGAGAAGTTCTTTAAAGATCCTGTGTATTTTTTGCATGTATGAATTACTTTTTATATTAAATATTTTACTACTCTTAAGGCTGATTTCCCATTTTACACATAGGTATACATATTGAGGAGGAGGCAGTGGAGGAAGAGGTGGACACCTCACTGGGGGGCAGACTCTTCAGTCTGATCGACAAGATCAAGAACTTGCGCAAGAAGAAGGAGGAAGAGAAGCCAGAGGTTGAAGAGGAACCAAAACCCAGTATGAGTAACATCTAAATCCCTTGTTAAATATTTGAAGGACTCGATTTTGGCATCTTCAGTCCAAATATGGCAAAATCAGCCTTTGTAAATCCATAGCAATATATATTAGTACACAACAGACATACTGTACCTTTCTGTGTCCACTTCACTAAGGCACCCTTCAGGAACTGATCTCCCACACTATGATCCACTGGGCTCAGGAGTCATTCATTCAGAACCCCGAACTTGTGCGTCTGATGTTCAGCCTGCTCCACAGGCAGTATGATGGCCTCGGCGAGCTGATTCGAGCTCTGCCCAAAGCCTATGCCATCAATGCTGTGTCTGTTCAGGACACCATGGACCTACTTGAGTGTTTGGGACAGATACGTTCGCTGCTTATTGTCCAGATGGGCCCAGAAGAGGAGCGGCTCATGATCCAGAGCATCGGGTCAGTGTGGGGGTGATGATATGTAGTTTGGATGGTAGATGGGAGATTTGCTATTGATTAAAATATTCTGATATTATATGTCATATTTTCCCCTTAGTAATATATTTTTCTTAAATGGTTCAGACTCTTTGGATGGACCAAAGGTTCTGTCCTAAAATCTCAAACTGAATTCAATGACACAAGTAAAGAAATGTAACCTGTGAATCTGACTGAATCTGTAATTATTTCAGGAACATCATGAACAACAAGGTGTTCTACCAACACCCCAATCTGATGAGAGCTCTTGGTATGCATGAGACTGTCATGGAGGTGATGGTCAATGTCCTGGGCGGAGGAGGAGATTCGAAGGTAACTAGGATTTTCAGTTTGTTTAGTTCTATGTTATTCAGTCTAACCAGTTTAATTGAGGGGCTGTTTGGGCACTTGACTATGTACCATTGCCATAAATCCCACAGTAGACAGAATATATCTTTACCTTTTCTCTCCAGGAGATTCGATTCCCCCATATGGTGACCAACTGCTGTCGGTTCCTGTGTTACTTCTGTCGTATCAGCCGACAGAACCAGCGCTCCATGTTTGACCATTTAGGCTACCTTTTACAGAACAGCGGCATTGGCTTGGGTCAGTTTCAGCCACCTATCACACTGTTTGCTGTACTGCACTGTCTCCATCATCAGTTGCCCTGTTCACTCTCACTCAGTTTTTCCCCCTTACGGCAGAAAACATAAGAAATGCATGGAACTCCAGGAAAAATCCAGATAGCATCTTGTTTAAATGTATTACTTTTGACAAATATAGAATGATGAGTGATGATGCTGTATATTAGGAAAAGAACAAACAAATATAGACTCATTGTATTTATTAAACATTTGCAGGAATGAGTGGGTCCACACCTCTGGATGTGGCTGCAGCTTCCTGTATTGACAACAATGAGCTGGCCTTGGCTCTACAAGAGCAGGACCTGGAAATGGTTTGAGAACATAAAAAATTATAAGAAATAAATATAAATGAAATGGCACAGTAAACTTCATCTTCATCATCTTAAATCTCTCTCGGTCTCCCTCATACGCATGTTGCCATAGGTGGTGACATACTTGGCGGGCTGCGGGCTGCAGATGTGTCCAATGCTTCTTTCAAAGGGCTACCCTGACATCGGCTGGAACCCCTGTGGAGGAGAGAAATACCTGGATTTCCTCCGCTTTGCTGTCTTTGTTAATGGTCAGCTCCGTCAAATAATTTCATTTGTAGTGTTGAGTTGTGTCAACACTGTCAACTGTCACTAACATTTGCACGCATGTTCATCACAGGAGAGAGCGTGGAGGAGAATGCTAATGTAGTGGTGCGTCTGCTCATCCGTCGGCCTGAGTGCTTCGGCCCAGCCCTGAGAGGAGAGGGTGGTAATGGTCTGCTGGCTGCCATGGAGGAGGCCATCAAGATCTCAGAGGATCCAGCAAGGGATGGACCCACTGTCAAAAAAGACAGACGATTCATGTAAGTGATGGCACAGTATGTATGATACTTGCATACAGGCTCGTTCACTTTTCTAGACATCTAGACAAATTAATTAACTGTCATTGTTGTGTCTTGTTTTTTTTTTTTTAAAGATACACTAGGAATTGTTATAAAAGATGTTTTCTTTATTGGCAGGTTTGGTGGTGAAGAACAGCAGGAGGAGAATCGTGTACATCTGGGAAATGCCATCATGGCTTTCTACTCTGCCCTTATTGATCTGCTGGGTCGCTGCGCCCCTGAGATGCATGTGAGCAGAACAACTTTTCACACCATTAATTTCTTTAAATCCTCCAGGCAGCTTGGTTCAGTATGTGGTTAATGAGCAGTGGTAAGTCTCATACAGTATGTGTTAAATGTTTGTATCTACAGCTGATCCAAGCAGGCAAGGGTGAAGCCCTAAGAATCAGGGCCATCCTGAGGTCTCTGGTGCCAATAGAGGATCTGGTGGGAGTTATCAGCTTGCCTGTGCAGATTCCTGCCTACGGCAAAGGTTAGTTTTTATGTTGGCATCATGCATGGACATACTGTGCAGATGTACAATATTTGGGCATATTTTAGCATATCCATGCATTATTATTTCTTCTGTTAAAACCCCAGATGGTCAAATTATTGAGCCTAAGATGTCAGCCAGTTTTGTGCCAGACCACAAGGCCTCCATGGTGCTGTTCCTTGATAGAGTGTATGGCATTGACAACCAGGACTTCATGCTTCATGTGCTGGAGGTTGGCTTCCTGCCCGACATGAGAGCTGCTGCTTCTCTGGACACGGTAAGTAGAAAAAAACACAGACAAAATGTTAAACAGCAAGAGACATTTCACTTATGTCATTTACTATTCACTTGTCTCCAAAGTCTTGGCCTCAGTTAGTAGTTAATAGTTTTTCTGTCTTCCTCTCTGATTATAGGTGGCATTCAGTACGACTGAAATGGCCTTGGCACTGAACCGCTACCTCTGTTCGGCTGTTCTGCCTCTTCTCACCAAGTGTGCCCCATTGTTTGCTGGGACAGACCACCGAGCCATCATGATCGACTCCATGCTCCACACCATCTATCGTTTGTCACGTGGCCGAGCTCTTACCAAGGCTCAGAGGGACGTCATTGAGGAGTGCCTCATGTCGCTCTGCAAGTCAGTACTAATCCAAATCTCTCTATTTAAAAAATGGAAACAACAATTGGGCATCGTAATGATTATAAAAAACTATTTTATTTTTAGATTTTCCAAATGAACTTTTATTTAACTAGAAAGTCTCTTGAGATTGAATCAGAATGGCAAAATAGTTAGTCAATTTGCAACATATTGCTCAGTATTAAGGGACCACAAAAGTACATCAAAGAAGCAATAACCAATTTTAAATAGTTAGATTCCTCAAGAATCATTTTGATGACATTCACAGGTACCTTCGACCCTCCATGCTGCAGCATCTGCTTAGACGGCTGGTATTTGATGTGCCCATCCTCAACGAATATGCAAAGATGCCTCTAAAGGTTTGCCTTCCATTTGATTATTATTGTATTTGTTTTATTTTATGACAATAGAAAATTATAATGAATAGAACATAAGATAATATTAAGAATTTAAATGAAATGTATACACACAATCTACCCAATCTGTGTTTAAAGTGCAATCAGTTTACACACAGATTGGAAAGACTGTATTGTGGGAGAAATGTATGCATTACCAATACATACATTACATTACAATGATTATTGCATTTCAATTCAATTCAATTCAATTTTATTTATATAGCGCCAAATCACAACAACAGTTATCTCACAGCGCTTTTCATAAAAGAGCAGGTCTAGACCGTACTCTATGATGCTTTTGCATTTGCTTACAGTAGTTATATACAAATCCCGTTTTACTAGCAACTTACTTACTTGTTTGTCCTACTTATATTTCCCTCTCTGACTGAACTGTTTCAGCTGTTGACCAATCACTATGAGCGCTGTTGGAAGTACTACTGTTTGCCTAATGGATGGGCTAATTTCGGTGTGACTTCAGAGGAGGAGCTTCATCTTTCTCGTAAACTCTTTTGGGGAATATTTGAATCTTTGGCACACAAGGTGAGATATGAGTCTCTTAGTTGCCACCTACGTTGTTTATACTGTGTTAAAGCTCATCAGCGTGACTTCTCTGATGTCATCCAAACTCTAGAAATTTGATGCAGAGCTCTTCAAGATCGCCATGCCCTGCCTCTGTGCTATCGCAGGAGCCATCCCACCTGACTATGTGGATGCCACTTACTCCTCTCACACTGAGAAGAAAGCCTCTGTGGATGCTGAAGGCAACTTCGATCCTAAACCAGTGGAGACCACCAAGTGAGTAGAAAAATAAAAGACAGTCAAAGAATTGCTCACAGTGGCCTACAGAACAAAACTAAGTACATTATGTACATAAAATTAATTTAAATACTTGTTTATGGTTCTTTAATGCACTATAAAAGCAAGATAATTGATTCATTTCACATTGTGTTGGTATATCCTTGTTAATGACTGTAATTTGATATTTTTACTTGGTTATTGAACATTCTGAGTTGATTATTTTGATGATGTCAATGCTATGATTTTCTATAGTTTAAAAGGTTAAGTAAAGTCAATGTACATCAGCATCTCATTTTCAATAAAAAAAGCAGTAACTGTGAAGACGAAGTGAGGCGACATATGACCTTAGCACTAAGAGAGAATTAGATTGTAATATAAAAATTCTATACATAATTCACCAGTTACTACAAGCTATTAAAGGAATAATCAGTTGCAGTATTCAATATTAGTTGATCTATTCACAGCACCATCATCCCAGAGAGGCTGGATACTTTTATCAATAAGTATGCAGAGCACACTCATGACAGATGGGCCTTTGAGAAGGTAATTTATGGAAAATGTAAATCATCAGATATATAAGATATAAGTCCATATTTGTTATTTGAAATTGTTGTTGTAATGTTTATCTCAATGCTTAAATACATTTTCAGATTCAGAACAACTGGACCTACGGAGAGGTGTTAGATGAGAATGCTAAGACGCACCCAATGCTCCGGCCATACAAAACATTCTCTGAAAAGGTAATGATTTGTAATCTTCTGTCTCGTCTGAACTGTAACTAAGCTTTACAATTTATTAGCCAAAATGTGTTTTCAGATAGGAGGAAACCAGTACAGTTAAAACAGTATTTCTGAGCCATAAAATTTTCGTCTCTAATCCCACGTGTTTATGATCTTTATGAACAAATTTTTACTGTATATTGTTTACAGGCTTTTAGTTAATTTTTCAATTTTCTTCTCTCTGTTTTTCAGGACAAGGAGATATACCGTTGGCCCATCAAAGAATCCATCAAAGCCATGCTGGCCTGGGAGTGGACATTGGAGAAAGCCAGGGAGGGGGAGGGAGAAGTCGAGAAGAAGGTCGCCACACGCAAAATCTCACAAACTGCTCAGGTACAAAATAGAAAAGTGAAAAAACTCTCTGGAGAATGTTTGATGCTGTGCGGCCTATGTGGACGTATTGGAATGGATGGTTCTTACCCAATACAATAAATGATAGAACCCTCATTAGTGTAATAATATGTATCTCTACACAATTAGTAAACCTAAATTATATTATTTAATATAAGAACAATGCGATCATGTGAAATTCAGCTGTTCCCCCAGGACCACAAAAGAGGGTGAAAATAATCAGTCCTACATCTGCACAATACATACTTGTTGACTCATTAACATCAATAGTCAACATCAACATCAAAAGCAGTTCTCTTTTTCTGGGAACCTCCTAGAATCCTAGAGGTCCCTCAAACTCACATACTGAACCACCTTTATGTATGGTGTTTTTTTCTGATTTGCAAATATTGCACTACAAATGCATATGTAGTATGTTATATTATGACATACTATGTTACTACATTTCACCTCATATTTTACTCATATCCCATATTATACTGTACTATATTTTGATATGTTATGTCAAAATGCTATACTGTTTTATTTCATGATCATATTTCTAGATTAATACTGACAAACATTAAATGTGATAACAAATCATATTATATATTATTCTGGCATTTGCTGTCATTGTAGATGGTATTTCTTACATATACTTTACTTGCTGACTTTGTGGCTACTAATCACACCACTATGTCACTGTACAGTATTGTACTATTAGTACTATAAATACAACACTGTTTATGGGTTTTGTATACTGCAAGCGTTGTAATTTCGAGTGAAATTTCTCTTTTACAGTTTTTTTTTAAATTATTTCTTCTACCATTTCTGTTCTTATTTTTATATGACGATGGCTGGATTGATGGATACTTAAATTATTTTCTATTTACTTTTTTCTGTTGTGCTGCTGCAGCACCTGAATTTCCATTCTTATCTTTTGTTTTATGTCTCTAGGCCACTTATGATCCCAGTCACGGCTACAACCCTCAGCCAGTAGATATTGTAGGAATGGCTCTGTCCAGAGAGCTGCAGGTATGGATGTTTTAGTCAATTTTTCACAGCACTGTTAGGTCTCATATTTTAGTTAGACATTTGTTAGGAACCTGTAAAAAATATCCTCTTTAATCCTATCTATGTAGTCTATGGCTGAGCAGCTGGCTGAGAACTATCACAACACCTGGGGCAGGAAGAAGAAGTTGGAGCTACAGTCCAAAGGTAAGAGGGGTTTTCTATTATACATTCTCAACTAAGAATTTTGTCCTTTAGTGGTGGTTGCTAGTTTGCAGTCTGAGTCCAAAAATGGCTTATGCTTCTTTTAGGCGGTGGCACCCATCCTTTGCTTGTGCCTTATGACACCTTGACGGCTAAAGAGAAGGCCAGAGACAGGGAGAAGGCACAGGACCTGCTCAAGTTCCTACAGCTCAATGGATATGCTGTTACAAGGTAAGCAGGATGTTCTCACCATTTCCATTTAACATTAGTGTTTCCTATGATAGCTCTGTCCATGGCTATCCCTCTCTTTGATTCATTTTGAGTCTCTCTTCTCTGCATACTCAGGGGAATGAAGGACATGGAGCAGGATATTTCCTCTATCGAGAAGCGTTTTGCCTATGGTTTCCTCCAGAAGCTTCTTAAATGGATGGACATTGCCCAGGAGTTCATCGCTCATCTTGGTACAATGATTTTGAGAGGCAAATGCTTCTCACGTACTGTTTACTTCAGCATGCACTTTTTGACTAAGAGCTTACTTATTTTTCATTTCTGTTTTTAACAGAGGCCGTGGTTAGCAGTGGTAGAGTGGAGAAGTCACCACATGAACAAGAGATCAAATTCTTTGCCAAGGTGAGCTGTTTGAGGCTTTAATGGGATCTTCTTTTGCTTGCCTCTACAGGGACGTCAGAGTTCATGAGTAGTAACAAAACCTCACCTAAAAGTCTTGAAATCCACTTTAACATTTAAAATTATTACCAAAATAGGTGGTCTAAAGATGGCTCCAGTTGATGTTTCATCTGTCTTCTCTCTACGCCACCATGTCCCCTTAATGAACACAGAGAGAGCTTGCGGCATGATAGAGTGTTTCTTATTTTTCATCTTGGGTTGTTTTTTCTAGATCCTCCTGCCACTGGTAAATCAGTACTTCAAGAACCACTGCCTATACTTCCTCTCCACTCCTGCTAAAGTCTTGGGTAGTGGAGGGCATTCCTCCAATAAGGAGAAGGAGATGATTGCCAGGTATGTGCAGTAAAAACTTAGAAAAGGTTATTTAAAAGACTAGTTTGTCCTCTGATTTGTGTGACTTGAACTCTTAACCATGTACCTTTCTTTCAGTATAGTACTTTCACGTGACCGTGTCTACCCTCTCCCTCTTCCATGTCTCACCATCTCTCTACTATTGTGCAATATCCTTTTCCAATTTCCTTGACCTCCCTTTTGCTTTTTGTGTCACTTCAAACATCTTTCCTGCCCTGTTTCCCCTTACCGTCCTCCCACCCTCTTTTCTCCTCCTACCTCAGTATCTTCTGTAAGTTGGCTGCTTTGGTGAGGCACAGAGTATCTCTTTTTGGTAAGGAATCTGCATGGTGGCGTCATGCCCTGTCACCACCTTTGTCCCTTTGTATCTGTTTTCCTTTCTAATTTCTCTTTATTTCTCCAGATCTTTTTGGTTTTGTCATGCCCATTTAGATACTAAACAGCATTCACATTTAGTCACACCCCTCCCACACATTCATTCCTTCTTCCCTCCTACTAGATCTCCTCTTCTAATGCTTCTCACTCTTTAACTCAGCTTCTGCTTGGCTTTGATGTTTTCTGCAACCTGGGGCTAGATGCATAAAACTTTAAACTCGATTCACAGCTAAAACACTGTGTAACTGCACAAAGACAGAAATATTAATTTTTTCATCATCTTTTTTTTGTTTTTAAAAGATTCACTCCCACTGTTAGCCATAAATGGATGTAGTAAATGCCCTTAACATATTGCATATTGCCCATAAGTGCCCATATCATTCATTTATCTGCTGCTGAAACCATCAATGGCATATCTCAATCATCAGCATTCAATGTCAAAAAGATGATCAATGATTAAGTCTAAGAACTCATAACATACAGACTTTACAAAGTGCTTCACAAATGAGTAAAATTAAATAAACAAGAATGAGACAATTAATCGCTTATAAATAATTAATAAATGACCCTTTGATTTGACATTTTACAGAACATTGTGTCATCTGCAAAAATAATAACACTGTCAGTGAAACAACCTAAAGAAACAATGTTTTACTATAAGGTTACATCATCTTATATTTCATGTTCACCTTATCATAGCTCTAGGAAACTGTGTGTACATCTGGTATGAAGTATGTCTTATTTTGTAAATACTAGTTTTACTATTCAGCATGTGGGAAATGCTGAATGCTTGGCTTTTGTGCCTACTCATGTATAATTCAAACATCTAGCCCTAAGTATTTTAAAATGTGTCTTTTTATCTTTAAAGGCCTAGCCTCAGATTTAGTAGTCATGACTGATTTAAGCATGAATGTCTGTGTCAGGTATCCACAGATGGCATTGTACTGCAGCTTATATGAGTCAGAATATGCTTTATACTCATTCTCCTTCCCCTCAAAACCACGTGTCTGTAATAGTAAGTCACTCGTATGTAACCACTAGTCACTAGACACTAGCAAGCACTTCACACGGAGCCTGTGCTCCACATGGTGGAACCACTGTGGTTGTATTGCACTAAAGAAATCACTTTTTAACAGAGAATGTAGCATAGTGTAGCAATGTGTGGTTCACCTGTATTTCCTGTAATGTTGTCTCAGTAATGTTGGATACAGTATTTATGAGTCAGAAATAAATGTTTTTTGTAATGTATTTTTTCAGTTTGGTAAATGTTTTGTAGTAACTGTATGTCCAGTTGTTTGTTATAATAGAGCTCTTAAGATGAACTTGTGTTGTGAATATATCTGGCATTTGGGCTCCTGTAGAAAGTGATTTCTACAGCAGGACATCTCTGAGAACGTGTCTTTGTTGTGCTGTTTTCAGGAACAGATGCAGGTGCAGTGGTAAACTGTCTGCACATCCTCTCACGATCACTCGATGCCCGGTAACTACCAATGTATACATATCACTTACCCAACACATCCCCAGGCAGAAGGACAATAGAAACAAACTATCGGAAATTATAAATATCGGACCATTCTTTTGTGTTCTTCTTTTCAAGGACTGTTATGAAATCAGGCCCTGAGATTGTTAAGGCTGGCCTGCGCCAGTTCTTTGAGAGTGCTGCAGATGACATTGAGAAGATGGTTGAGAATCTGAAACTTGGCAAAGTTTCCAGTCGAAACCAGGTCAATGACAGCACCATACTGCATTGTTTTTACTGTTATTTTTTTGTGCCCTAATGTCTGTATTTGGTCGTGTGTGTGTTCCTGTAGGTAAAGGGTGTGTCCCAGAATATCAACTACACCACCACTGCCCTGTTGCCAGTCCTCACTACACTGTTTGACCATATTGCCCAGCACCAGTTTGGAGATGACGTCATATGTGAGTGAAGTGCTTTTCTCCATTGAATTTGTGGTTCATTATTTGCTCTTCGTAACTCTTGACTTAATGACACAAAGGACTGATTCAATGGTAATGCAATGCCTCTCTTCTCTACATCCTCAGTGGATGACTTGCAAATATCCTGCTATCGTTTAATGTGCAGTATCTACTCTCTGGGCACAGTAAAGACTCCACATGCAGAGAAGTGAGTAGAGACCTCTGTGGATCTATGAAAGTCTAAAAAACAAGTCCATTCATGTGATTTGATTATCAAGTCATGTCCATTTAATTTACACTGGCCAAAATCAGAAGTGTTTACAACACACAAAACTCTTTATCTTTCAAAGATTGATTGTGTATTAATTGTTACTCGTTTTTATGAAGACATTTCATCAGGTTCCTGTGGTATTTTTGTCCCCTGCAGACAGCGACCAGCTCTTGGCGAGTGTTTGGCCCACTTAGCAGCAGCTATGCCAGTAGCCTTCCTTGAGCCAGAACTGAATGAGTTTAACACATTTTCTGTTTACACCACCAAGACTCCAAGAGAAAGAACCAGTAGGTTTCAGCATTTTGCCTTGTTTTCATCACTAGCACAACATTTCCCTCGCATTTTGTTTTACCAATTATTAGAATGTGTTAACGATTAATTGTTTTTCTTTAGCTTATATTCCATCTCTCTCCCTCCTCAGTTCTGGGTCTTCCTAACCAAGTGGAGGAGCTGTGCCCTGACATTCCAGAGCTGGAGGTCCTGATGAAGGAGATCCATGACATGGCTGAGTCTGGGGCTCGCTACACAGAAATGCCCCATATGATTGAGATAACCCTGCCCATGTTGTGTAACTACCTCCCACGGTGGTGGGAGAGGGGCATAGAAAATTTCCCTGACCTGGAGGGTCAGCTCTGCACCTCTGTCACCTCCGAGCATCTTAACCAACTGCTGGGTAGCATTATGAAGATTGTGGTTAACAACCTGGGTATAGATGAGGCCTCCTGGATGAAGAGATTGGCAGGTCAGTGAGCAGAATTTTCACAATGCTCAATGCAACTTCTTAGTATCAGTGGGAGGCAACTTCAGTTTTCATAGTTAATCCTGGGTATTAAAAAAAAAATAAGAGTCCCAATGATCCTGAATTATATTAATTTGTGAATCATAAATGTTGCAGTGATGGGTTTGCAAACTGCTTGAATACACTTTATTTTTCATGCAAGCACATGTATGTGTATGTATGTATTTATATGTATGTATATATATATATACATTCTACAACTACATTTGACATTTTGTAAGTGTCAATTTTGGTGAAAACTATGCTTACTACTGCTGACAACTGTTGATTTAAGAATTATGTGTACCCCTTTGTCCAGTGTTTGCCCAGCCTATTGTCAGCAGGGCTAAACCAGAGATGCTTAAATCCCACTTCATCCCTACCATGGAAAAGCTGAAGAAGCGCTCAGGGAAAGTTGTGGCAGAGGAGGATCAGCTGCGCATGGAGGGCAAGACGGAGTTGGACAGTGAAAATGGAACCATCAAAGATGAGTTTGCTGTGCTGTGTCGGGACCTGTATGCTCTCTACCCCTTGCTTATCCGATTCGTGGACAATAACAGGTAGCTGAACTTACCGATTACATGATAAATGTATAGAACACATTAATGCTGTATATTGTTAGTGTTACAGTGTAAAATTAAGTGACTTACAATCAGTGAGCATGATTCTTCTCTGAAAGATAGTTTTGGTATCTATAAACCTGTGCCCCATTTGCACAAATGTTGGTGTCTAAGCCATCTACAGCACAGATTCCCAAATGTTTTGGAACTATTAGTCATTTTGACGCAATTTCATTAAATTAACTTTGTTGTCCAGGTAACCATGTAAGTGATCAGATAATTTTTCTGATCAACAGCAAGAACATATAAAAGAGAATAAAAAACCTTCCACTCCCATCTGTCAAAAAGACATAAATATGAAACTGGAAGTAAAAGATTGTCTGCAAAATAAACCTAATTTGATCAGTCGTAATAAAATAAATTAAAATAAGGACACTTGGCTAGGACTCAGACTTTGATTCAAGTAGTTGAGTTAACCCAATGCTGTCTTTGTCTATAGGGCACGGTGGTTGACCTGTCCAGACCCAGATGCAGAGGAATTTTTCAGGATGGTGGGAGAGATCTTCATTTTCTGGTCCAAATCCCACGTGAGTCCTCTGTTTTCTGTGGTCTTTTCTGATTTAGTTTTTTCTTTTTTTTTTAGATTTTTGTCTGTTTTTTGCCGTCAATCATTTTTCTTGTTTTATTCATTACAGAACTTTAAGAGGGAGGAGCAGAACTTTGTGGTGATGAATGAGATCAATAACATGTCTTTCCTGACTGCTGACAGTAAGAGCAAGATGAGCAAGGTGAGAGTGGACAAGCAGACAAATTGCAAAGTAAAACATAGTTACTTAATTAGATGGTTTATTCACTTACTCCATATCTTGAGCTATAACTCATTAAGAAACTAAACTCTAATAATTCATATTTCACTAATAACACCCATTCCAAGCACGGAAAGATTTAAAAGGACCCCTCTCTTGATCTTTTCTCAGCTCTTATTTCCTTTCTTTCCTTTAAGTTGCTATAAATAAGAACATCAGATAAATGTTATTCTGCAAATAATAATACTTTTCTAGAAATAGAGAAATAGGCAATTAAGTAACTAATAACATCCCTTGCCAGGACAATGTAAGTGGCAGTATTTAGTGTGTAGGCAGTAGAAGGAGTGTCGCTAACTGTGTTTTCTCCTTATATCCTGTGTCGGGGTTGGACGCTGGGCCACTAGGCCGGAGATGGAGAGGTTAGACTGTGTTTGTGCACGAGCGCTGTGCTGATCGCATGGCACCCTGAGTTTGGGAAGGCATTTCATCAAGCTCTCCCATGGACTACCACACTTCTTACACACAGACCCCACTATTCACACACATACATACACACAAACATGGTTATAAACGAATAGTTTCTACCAGGAAAGAACTCACTACAGTAGACATTTATTAATAGCCGTGTTATAATAATGCAAATCTATGGGTGAAATTAAACTGTATATTTGTATTTTTAGTTGTTTATATTAAGATGTTTTCTGAGTGTGACATATTTGTGGTTACAATTAAGTAATATTGAGTGTGAGCGTGGGTGTGTTAGTGATGTGCGTCTATGTTTTTATGTGTGTGTTTGTATATGTGTGATTAGGGGTCTGGAGCGGCTTGATGAAAGCTCTTTGCTGTAGATCGTAGTGGCCTGTGAGGTTTCATGGCGCTCGGTTGAACAGTTGTGTATCTCATTTGGAGTCTGCACTCCTGCAGCCGAGCACCATCATCCTGTTTTTCTTAAATTAATAAACAGTTTGCCTTTAGATCGTCCTGTTGGATACAGTTGTGGAGCCCATGCTACTGTGCCATTTGTGATGTTGAAATTCTGTTATTGACGCTTGGATTTCTTTCAGCTATTGTGGTAAAGATTCCTGCGCTAAGGGACTCTTCTCTTTTCAATATTATCATTGGCTTTGTGTTCACTACCTGTGTACACCAAAAAGCCATTCCATCTCTTGCTGTCACCATTAGATTCACTTGGTCCATCAGCAGCATATGTAGCTAGCTGGGTCTGTCGGGGGAAACTGAAGAAGTTTGACATTGCCAGATTATTATTTACTAACTGGACTCGTCCCGCCATGTCTAATTCATTGACACCATAAAATTGTTAAACCATTGATCATCTAATCACTGTTTGAGTGATGTTCTTTTTCGTTGTTGCTGTAAGATAAGTAAGGCTACCTCCTCTCCTTGGCTGTCAGATGGGCATTACTGGAGTGAACTTCTGTTACCTGATCATCACAATGCCTCTCTTTGCCCAAATAGCAGTGTTTACCCACACAACCCATAAACACTGAGGGCAGAGACGGTGCTGTGAGGCCAGACAACAGTCAGTAATGAGCATCAGGATAGGAGCGTGTGAGAAGAGCTCCAGGGCGAAGGAGCTGACCCCATAGACTTGTGCTGTTCTGTGTGCTGTCCAATGGACAGGATGTGCCCTGTCTGGCCACTGCACTACTAACAGTGAGGCTGCACTGTGTGTAACGACTGTAGCTGATGCAGCAATGAAGCACCTGAAACTCCACCAGAAGTCGATGTTTATAAGGAAATGCAGTTGTTGGATTTTCAGCTGATAAAGAAGTACATTTACTTAGTAGTTGACTTTATCAGCATGTTGTGATATTGCGTAAATTGTTACTCGGCAGTTGGTTCTTTCCATGTAATTTATCAAATTCCTGTTATGTTTTTTTTTAGAAGTAGTCTTACTTAATCACTTTTTAGTTAAATATTCTCAAAAGAATATTTTCCAAGGATAAATCTTTGATGTTTGAGGTGTAGAGGGTTGTAATTTGAATCGAGTCGATTGGTCTGAACTTTTCTTTTTCTCTTTAGTCTGGAGGCTCAGAGCAGGAACGTACCAAGAAGAAGCGGCGGGGTGATCGCTACTCTGTGCAGACTTCCCTAATTGTAGCAGCATTGAAGAAGCTTCTTCCCATTGGTCTCAATATGTGCTCTCCTGCAGACCAGGAGCTCATCAATCTTGCCAAGATCAGATACTCACTGGTACTTTGATGTCTTTGATACCAAAATGTTGACTGTATTTTGTCCCAAAATGAGAAAACTGACATATTTTCCCATTTATAGATGAGTTTATATATATATATACATATATATATGTGTATATATGTGTGTGTATATATATATATATACATATATATATATGTGTATATATATGTGTGTGTATATATATGTGTGTGTGTGTGTGTGTGTGTATATGTATATACATATATGTGTGTATATATATATATATATATATACACATGTGTATGTTTTTGCCTCTATTCTATTCATCAACTGAAAGAATTAAGACTTTCTCTATGTACACAAAAGGCCGAAATGCAGAAATTCTTTGGTTATGCAAACCGATTGTTGCAGCAACTGTCCAGGTGGCTGGGTGATTTTGGAAGTGAAGCTGGATGCAGGATGTGGAGGTCCTGGGCTGGTGTGGTTACACGTGGTCTATGGTTGTGAGGCCGGTTTAATGTGAGGCCGGTTGGATGTACTGCCAAATTCTCTGAAACACCTTTTGAGACGGCTTATGGTAGAGAAATGAACTTTCACTTCACAGGCAACAGCTCTAGTGGAAATTCCTGCAGTCAGCATGCCAATTGCACGTTCCCTCAAAACTTGCGACATCTGTGGCATTGTGCTGTGTTATGGAACTGCACATTTTCGAGTGGCCTTTTATTGTGGCCAGCCAAAGGCACACCTGTGCAATACCCATGCTGTCTGATCAGCATCTTGATATGCCACACCTGCGAGGTGGATGGATTATCTCGGCAAAGGAGAAGTGCTCACTAACACAGATTTTGACAGATTTGTGAACAATATTTGAGAATATATTTGTATATTTGTGTACATAGAAAGAGATCTTTGAGTTCACCTCATGATGAATGAGGGCAAAAACAAAAGTGTTGTGTTTATAATTTTGTTTAGTGTATATACAGTATCTCACGTAAGTGAGTACACATTTGATTATATCTTTTCATGTGACAACACTAAAGAAATGACACTTTGCTACAATGTAAAGTAGCGAGTGGACAGATTGTATGTAAATTTGCTGTCCCCTCAAAATGTCTAAATCGTTGGCAACAAAGGTGAGTACACCCCGAAGACAGAAAACAGATTCAGTGTTGTCACATGAAAAGATATAATCAAATATTTACAATAATGTGAGAGGTGTACTCACTTTTGTGTATATA
>NC_060166.1:33136272-33204073 GCF_021292245.1 Micropterus dolomieu
TATATATATATATATATATATATATATATATATATATATATATATATATATATATATATTTTTTTTTTTTTTTTTTTTGATTGTCTTGAGTGAACAAATACATTATCAATGTCCTCTAAATCCTGGTCTCTAGAGAGACACAGATGAAGAGGTGAGGGAGTTCTTGCACAACAATCTGCATTTGCAAGGCAAGGTAAGTATACATTTTTATTGTTTTACAGATTAAAGAAGAAAATAAAATTCAGATCCCCTTGTGTATATCTTTACATGCATTAAACATATTTTTGACCGTTGGTTCAGGTGGAGGACCCAGCTATGCGCTGGCAGATGTCTCTGTATAAGGAGATGGCTGGAAAGGCAGAAGATGCTGAGGACCCCGAGAAGGTGGTGAAAAGGGTACAAGAGGTGTCTGCTGTGCTTTACCACATTGAGGTGGTGAGTATAGACACAAACTCAGGTGCTCTTCAAGCAAACACATATGACTGTATACAAGGTGCAGGCATTATTTGATTGCCAATTGCAGCCTTATTGTTAGAAAAGCTTTGGCAAATATCCTCATGACGAATTTGTTCAATCGACACTTTTTCTTGTTTTAGACTGAGCATCCGTACAAGTCCAAGAAAATGGTGTGGCACAAACTGCTGTCCAAACAGCGTCGCAGGGCTGTGGTGGCCTGTTTCAGGATGACACCCCTGTACAACATCCCCAAGTAATGATTCCCTTCCTGCTCCATAACAAAACAATGCATAAAAAATCAGAAGGCTTTACATGAGCCATTACAACCCTTCTGAACTAAGTCTCATTGACCTCTCCTCTCACAGGCACAGGGCAACCAACATGTTCCTGGATGCCTACAAGCGCAACTGGTTAGGGACTGAGGGTTACTCATTTGAGGACAAGATGATTGATGACTTATCAGTAAGTCATCCTCCCCTTAATTCTGAGATGTAAAATTGGCGTAAATGGTATATTGTCCATAATGTATTCTGTTGTGTTGTTTTTTGCCCTGATTCGTGATATCTACAATAATTAATTAATTAATTAATTAGAAAGCCATGGAGGAAGAGGAGGAAGAGGAAGAGGAGACTGAGACGAAGCCTGACCCCCTTCATCAGCTGATTCTTCATTTCAGCCGCACAGCTCTCACAGAAAAGGCGTAAGAGCATCTTGCTTCTTCTGTGACTTCTCTCACTTTTGTGACTTGTTCCTCAGTGTGACTCATTGCTTCCTGTTATGTGCTGTGTCATTACAGTAAACTTGATGTTGACCATCTCTATATGTCTTATGCTGATATTATGGCAAAGGTAAGACAGTCACTGAGCAACATCTTAAAATGTGGGTCTATGTGCACACTATATTGAGATGTAAATTGTGTTCTTTGTGCATGAAAAATGACAGATATACCAAATTATCTGTAGACATGACTGGAAATAGACATTGAAATTGCACAGCAGAAAGTAAGGTGTGAAGTTGTGATGGTGGTTGGTTGTATACAGTACATTTGTTTTCAACACCAACTATCTAGGTTGATTCCCAATATAATTTGCACCTAACTGATATTGGTTCTCTTGCCATAACCTTTATGTGAATACATTTACATAACTGTGTAACCTTGCATGAGACATGACAGTGAAAAGGGTAATGAAATTGTAATTCAAGCTGGCCAAAGGCCACATGTGGAGTAAGATGGCTAAATCTTATGTAATCGTCCCTGAATTGTTGTCATCTCCCTCCAGAGCTGCCACATTGGTGAGGAGGACGAAGGGGGAGAGCAGGAGGGGGAGGAGCCATCCTTTGAGGTGCGACAGACAGAGATGGTATGGGGGGACCAGGGGAAGGGAGACAGGGGAGTCAGAAGAAGCAACTCCCCACGCAGTGGCCACACCACAACATCACACTCGGCACACCCCCCCCCCACCACCACCCCACCCTTGCAACAACATTTCTCTTTTTCTCTTCCTGTCTTTTAATCGCTCACTCACACCACTTGTCTATTTCCTGCTATGGTGGACTGACTTGTGCATGCCTTTGCTGGACTCTGCACACCAGTTGGATCATTGTTATGGTTTTATTTCCTAAATTGCATGAATTGAGTGCAGAGAGATAAGATGCAGCTAAAGACAACAAATTAAACACAGGTCAAACAAACCACTTTGCTAGCTGTTTAATTTCAGAATCACAATTTCCAAGCCTGATGTGCTTTTGAATTTTTAGGGGTTGATTGACTAAGTTTACCACAAATTACTGTATCCTAGCATGGGTTAGCATATTTTTAAAATTTTTATTTAACCTTTATTTAACCAGGAAGTCCCTTGAAAGAGAGACCTGGCAAAGACAGCACCAGTTACAAATTAAATAGAAATAAAACAGAGTCAAAACAAACAAACATCACATATAAAAGAAAGGGATCCAGGTCACATAAGGTAGTTAATTTTCTCAGTTACATGGAATTTCAACATGGCTTTAAATTCATTTAGTGGGACTAGATCATTTAGATGTATTAAGTTTTACACAATATTACAAGACCAGGGAGCAAAGTAAGAAAAGGCTTTTTTCCCAGCTCAGTTAAAGACCTTAGAACCTGGTAAAATAGCCACCTGGTGGAACAGAGATGAAAACTGCTGGAATTCTGCTTCAGGAGAGGATATAAATATGCCAGCATGGTCTTGTACACAAAGAGATGCAAATTAAGTTGTCTACATATACTTAGTGACGGACAGTTAACCAGATCATTAAGCCTACAATGTTAATTATAAAACTTAAAGCACTATGATACACAGAATCTAAAAGGTGGAGAGTACTAATGGCAGCATGCATGTAGACAACATAACCATAGTCTAAAACACAAAGGAAGCCTGCACAAGTTTTTTTTTCGTGCGTGCGTTATTTCTAAAGTAAAAACCCAACCTTAGTTTAGTCTTTTTCACAAAGTTTTCAACATGAACTTTGAAAGAAGACTTGTCATCCAACCAAAACCGTAAATACTTATATGATGACACTTTTTCAATTGAGTCCCCATTTAGTGTAATGATAGATGACCTTAGGATCGGGAACAGGCCCCTGAAAACGTCAAAGTTTTCTTAGCATTAAGAACTGTGACTATCACTTTGCCAGCACAAAACCTTAGTGCAATTATACAGTTAATATGTTACAAGCATGCTAATCAGCACTTACAAAATAAATCCTTAGTAAATTAACCCCTTAATATCTTAATGATTTGTTCCGCCCAGGTTTGGACACTGTGATGTTGTAGCTGTAGAGATCCTTGGCTTTTCCTGGAGGGTAGCATTACACCCATTTGTACTGCAAATTCTTAAATGTACTGTAAGAATCCCTTCAGTGAGTTCGCTGTTGATTCTTATTTAGGGATATTTGCATCAACTGAACATCATTACTATTCCTTTTTGGTACCTGATATGTACTCAGATATGTGATGTTGCCATCCAAGACTTAATTAAGCCACAATTTTTGGAAACGCTGATAACAGTTATCAGTCCAAGCCATGCAGCAGGTTTCCTAACTAGAGTAGAACTAGCTCTCTTTTGCTGATATTGTGTCTGCTGTCAGTTTCTCCCAGACTTGCACAATCCTTTTGTGACTTACAACCTCCTGTACTCACCTGCTAGTTGCGCTGTGTTCAGCTATTTGGACTCACATAATAACTCTCGTTTGAAATCTAACAACTGACAAATATTTTGATTTTATTTGTCTTTACTTTGAATTGGACAGCCTTAACACCTCTCCCTCTCTGCGCTCACCGAGGATTACAGTAAAAGCCTGCACAGTCAGCCGTACATACATTGTCCCATACATTGTCCCAAACCCAGGTACACACGCTCATGCAAGCATACACTGCAACACTCACAGACACACTCACGCCCACATACAGTCTATTTTCACTCATAACAAAGACACATCATTTGCTCAAAAGATGAGCAGAACCTCTGTAACTTGAGAGAATTTGCTCCATATTTATTTTAGACACAGTCAGGCTTATGAGGGAGGGGGGGATTGGGAGGTGGGTGGAGGGAAGGGTAGATTTAGTTGTGGGTGCTTTGGGAGGGGCTTTGTGCATGGTGTGCAGTGGGTGGGTCAAATCTAACCTCTTTTGCCAACAGGATTGTTGTTCGTAGCAGCTATACTCATTTGTAACAAAGGGAGTAATGTACTGTAGTATAATATAGGACAGTGAAGTACAGTACAGTGGGCATACCAGGGAAGCGGAGTGCTTATGGAAAAGAAAAGAATTAAAGAAGTATAATATAGTATAAAACCATACTGTGTAATATTGTACAATACTGTAGAATTGTTTAAATAATTTCAAAACCTGACACTGCAGTTATGTATGTTATATTGACAAATAGTGAACAATATCAGCAAACACATACGATGTAAACAATATTATTTTTTTTAGTTCAAATAGTTCAAGTTGCAATTTTCTATAATCTCATTTAATAGAAAGATAATGCATTATCTGAAAAATCCATCCATGCAACTGCGATTTTAGAACATTAAATATCAATATCTACCGCTTGTTGTGTTGCTTGAAGTAAATACAAAGTTATTATCTTATAGTAGACACTTCACAAGACTTCACAAGAGTCCAGTACTAAATAACTAAATGATTCTCATGGTCATTTCAAGTAAATTTACAGACTTACAGGCAGTGTTCAATGGTTAACTTGAAAACAGAGGAGAACCACTGATGCAGGTAGTATAACTTTAGGCCTTAAGGTAGAAAAACACTGAGTTGTATTGATGGAACCAGGATATGCATGCTGTGTTACTCAGACAACTGCTGTTGCTTCCTCGTAAGAATGTATGAAATATGTGTTGTGCTCTGGGAACAAATGTTTGCTGCCATCGAATGTTTGCTGCCTCGGTAATAATTGTCTTCATAACTAATACAGTACACATTGTGTTCCGATGGAAGAGAATGTTTGTGTGTGTGTATGTTCTTGTATTTCTTTTCTGTCTTTGTGAGAATTAGTATGATTTTAGATGTGGCTTTTCCACAAATAAAGGGCCAGCGGTGCTGCCAGCTCCTGAGCGAAAGTCTTGAATGATTCCAAGTATTTCCATCACCAAGACAGTGTTGTTGTTTTTTTAATTAGGTTCAATCAGGACCCTGAAGGGATAAATTAAATTAAATTAACAACATTTGGGGAAATAAAATTGTATGCCATCTTGGCCTGGTCTGGTGACGATTGAGAATCAGCAAACTTTGGCCTTGCTTAGCAAAAAGACCACATGTAGCCAGCCGAGCTCTGTCATGAGTAAAAGGAAAAAAAAATAAGGTGTATTTTATGTTCTTTATTCACTTTGTGTAGCTGCTTAGTAGTTGCAGCAATTTGTTGAGCATCCATGAACATCCCTCACCTCTGCGCAACATCAGCATTATGTGTTGCTGATAGCATAGTGCCAAATCCAGTGACCCTACTATGATGACAGGCCTGATGACATACAGTAGTTGTTCATCAAAAAAATAACTTCATTAATTTTACAACTCTTAAAATCGTCATGTAATGCTTACTGAGCTAGCTGCGTCTTTTTGTTTCTAGTCTTTGTGCTAAGTTAAGCTAACCAGACATATTACTGTAACGAACAGAAAAGATTAATATTGCTATTAATTTGAACCTGCTGGTTTTAATCTTAGCTAACTGGAATGTCTTGTATGTCGTCATCAGCTTTAGCTACATTACAAATGTCTATGCGTGCAGTCAATTGATGGTCATAATTAGGATAGAATTATGAGGTTATGAGTGTGCGTGTTTGTGTGTGTGTGTGTGTGTGTGTGTGTGTGAATGAGTGCGGGGGGGCAGTGCAGTTCCTGTTTGCAGGGTTTCAGCTGTGTCCCTCCTGCTCTGCTCCACAGGAAAAGGAGATGGAGAAACAGAGGCTTCTGTACCAGCAGTCCCGTCTACACAATCGTGGGGCTGCAGAGATGGTGCTGCAGATGATCAGTGCCTGTAAAGGTAGTTGCCACACACACACACACACACACACACACACACACACACACACATTCACACATTGAGTCACTAGTGTGGACATTATATTGACTTAAATTTGTAATTATTTTAATTTTGGTATTTTTAAACCTGGGCCCTATTTTCACATATCAATGAGAAATTACCCATCTAGGCTAATCTGCAACAAATATGTAATTTTTTTGAGCTGTGTAACTATTACAATTCCCTAAAGCCCAGTTAATTGAATGCTAGGATCGAGCTGTAAGATGCATTTCTTCTTTCTCAGGTTTAGTCCAAATCAGATCAGTGGTGTTTGAGATATTAAAATTATGTTGATGTTTTACCTTGCCTCAAGGAATAATAATAATAATAATAATAATAATAATAATTGCAGTAGATAAATGCTGTAATGTTGGATGCCAGTTCAGTTTTAAATGCCAGCACAGAACAATGTGATGCACAGTTTTCTGAAAGCAAGATCAGCAATTTGTGAAATATTGTTTTTGAGATGATCCACTTTGATCTCATTATTGCGTCAAAAATTGTTGCACACCACTGATGTCTACTTATTTCAGGTGAACCTGGAGTCATGGTTTCTTCCACACTCAAACTGGGAATTTCCATCCTCAACGGAGGCAACAGTGATGTACAGCAGGTAAATAGACCCTATGAGAGTTTTACACACATTTTAGACAATTACATTTTTATTAGAAAGCTGGAATAAAGAGCTAAACTAGATTTTGATTTCTCAGTTTAACAACACTGCTACTGACCATCTTTAATCTTTTCAGTAGATTTCTGTTGTTTAGAAAATGTTTTCTGTCTCCCTCCCTGTGTGCAGAGAATGCTGGACTACCTGAAGGATAAAAAGGATGTGGGATTCTTCCTTAGCATTCAGGCTCTGATGCAGACGTGCAGGTCTGTAATTAATTCATAAGTCACATTTTTGTTGTTAACCTCTCTTGGTTTTGATTATTGCGGTTGTAAGACCCTACTCTAAACCGTGTTTGAGATGGACTGATTGGAAGTAAATGTTTGTATATTGACTTGAGTATTTGATGTTGTCAGCGTTTTGGACCTGAACGCTTTTGAGAGACAGAACAAGGCCGAGGGCCTTGGGATGGTTTCAGAGGAGGGCACTAGTGAGTATGGTCTACAGCTTCTAACTGTCACGTGGTATCTAAACACACTGCCATACACACAGCTTCATTTAGACATAGACAAACACACATTGCCACATCTTTGTTTTCCTACATCATTTTGCATTGGTTTGTGACACATTATGCATTTCTCTAGTCCAATGTGTAGTCTATTCTTGTATGCATTAGTGTGTGCCTGTTTGTGGATGCCAGGTTGCAGGTATGTTTTCATGTTAGTGTGACATGAGACTCTTGAATTAGCATTTTGACTGTTGATGTATGTGATGATCTGTTTATCGTCCACTGACAGCCATGAGGTTTATAGACTCACTGCGTCTCTTTGTCCTTCTCTCTCCCACATCTTGATCACTTTTCCCGTTTCAACCCTTTACCTCTCATACCCATGTCCTTCCCACCTGTCCATTTGCTGCACACTCGGTTCTCAGATAAGAAGCTAGAACGTGGTAAATAAAACTTTGCTCTCCACTATTTTTTTCTCTTCTTTCTGTCCTCTCTGTCTCTTTTAGCTCTTAATCACCTGACTAGTATTTTCCTTGCTGTGAACTTAATATGCATTTCATTTCACACTCAAGGACCCAGTAAAATAAAACTTTATGCTCACTCTTACATTATAATGGAAAACTTGCAATGATACACATGCTGCTGTAGCTGTACTTGCACAGTCCAATTGTATCTTTGCCTTTTTCCTCTTGAAGTGATTGTGAAGTTTCATTTTCATCCTTGAGTGTTTTATCCCAGATCTACTGTACCTCTGACACTCTCAGTCTTGTGACTGATTAACGGGAAGGAAAGGCAGTAACCTCATTCCTCCTCTCCCACACAGTTCTCTGAAGTAGATCACAGAGAACTACCCTGACCCTGTGTCCTAGAAACTCTGAAATGAATTGCAGCAGCAGTAGGGACTCTCCTAGTCCTGTATTTCTCTTATTTACATTATCAACATGTAGCTGATTCGCCTGTTAGATGGTAGTATGTCCAGGGTTGACCCACACAGCAAGACCATCTGTGTTAGGCCAGTGCATATAAACCCTTGCATTCCCTCAAATGTCCCCTAACTTCTGATAATTGTTATTTAATCCTGCTTTACCACGGCAGTGTGATATAATTTCTGCGGAATACCAACATTTAATTGTGGCCTTCGAAGTACAACAGGTTACAAGTAAAAGATGCAACAACTAAAGGCTTGTTGCTGATTCCAGCACGGGCTCTCTCCCCAGTCCTTTGTCTATTCGTGACTGTAATACTCAGGTCAGCTGAGTTTCATGTGTGACAAAGCATGGATCATAAAGGAAAAGAATAACTATGTTAATTGTAAACTAGAAAACTGTCAAGATGAGAGAGAAAAATGCAGATTGAAATGCTGAATAGAATACTGTGTAGCTGTGTTCCTTTCAGCTATTGCTGAGTCATGTAGCCTGTAATTATGTATTTTTATACTCCTAACCTGTTGACTCTGTTGTATGTGACCCCTTTGCTTGCTACAGATAGTAGATTATTTAACAGTGGTCACTATGATTACAGAGTTCACCCCTGGCACCTTGTCCTTGTTAGTTGTTGTAGGAAAATGTGCAACCCTGCATCACCACAGTGAACACTTGTTTTGTTTATGTACCATCATATGTAAATTTGAGCATGCCTGTGCATTTTTGACAAAGACTAAATTTTTGTAATGGATGGGATGTAAAATGTAATGAAGTGCAATATTTAGATCACAACATACTTATATCAAGTGACTTAGGGCTAACTTAGGGCTGGACAATAAAACAATAACAATAATTATTGCGATATAACAAATGTTCAATAAATATTCAATAAATGTTTGATTTTGCTGAGGAAAAAGGGCTGAAAAAACCTTTTAATTAATTTTACTCATGCATATTTGTTGACAAAGATTTTATCATAAGTGTTCCATAAATGATCCATTGTTTGGCATCAAGTGTTGAACATAAAGAGGAGTTTAAACCACAATCAACCATCAGGTTTCTTCAACTTTCACTCAGGAGAAAAAGTCAACCTTTAAACTCAAAAGAATTAACAATTTGATACTTAGTGTGATAATTATCGTTATCTAAAGATCTTAAACTTTTTATCGTGATTTTTGGCCATATCGTCCAGCCCTAAGTGAACTGCCCACATGTAAATAGCTACTCACAACATGAGTTGTCATTCTTTACTTACACCCTGAGAACAAACGGGATTGACTTGCCAGTTCTGCATTTTCAAGCATTAGATATACATTAGAGTGTATTGAGTCTTTTTTCCCCCAACATCCATATTCATATATTACTGGAGTTTGCAGAGTTCGGTAGATCTGTCCCTGCATGATGTGATGGTGTGCCTTGAAATTATCCATGTATTTCTGTGTTCACTGTCATTTGTGCCACAGGTGTTTCCTCAGTTGTGTATATATATATAAATGTCCGTATTCCCTAGTTTCCTGTCTTTGTTTATCTGTGTATTGTCCATGTCAATGTGATGTGAAAAGTGTTTGATCTGCTGCTCATTTGAGTTTTGTTGAATAGATATTGTGTAAAACAGATCTGGAGAGCTTGAATAAGGTAAAGTTTGGGGGAGGGAAGCAGGAAAAAATCAGGATTTCCTTTCCCGCTGACACATGGATGGGGACTCTTTGTGGTTTTCACTAACATAATCTAATGAAAGCACGGGAGTGGTGTGATGTGATGGTACTTACAATTGTACTTTTTTGCAGTGCACATGTGTGTACATACTTACACACAGTCACACCTGCATAACAACATGCATACAGCACATATACAGGTACACTAAGCAGTGTCCCTGAATGTCATTACACACACCCTGTGCTTTAGTTTTATCTGCTGTTGAAGAACGTTATTTTCTTCTTGAAAATTACAAATCTATTACTAAATCCTGCACTGCATTTGAGCATCTTTTCAGTGTTTAGTGTGTATTAGTAAATGTGTAATGTTAAGTTGGAGTACCATAATCAACATTTCACCAGTGTTGATTCTTAATTAATCCAGTTGATGCTCAATGTAAAAATCTAATCTTGATACTGTTAGTCTGTTTAAATCGGCTGTCTTAACAAGTCATTTGGTTTGAGATGTAGCCTTATTTTACTTAAAACTAGAAAAAGCTTTTTATACTTTTCATATCTTGAAAAGGACTAAGGCAGATCTCTAGTTTAAATAAAATGAATTATATATTCTGTAAAAAGTTGATTTATCTTTAGAACTGGTGGTATAATAAATGCCTGCTTCTTGTCCAAAACGTTAGGACTCAAACGACTTGTTAAGATGGAAATACATACCAGTATATTGTTTTATTGCGAGAACCTTCTTAGGTACTAATATACCTAAATAAAAAGCTATAAAAACTATAATTCACACTAGATTTTGTTGGTAAAATGTTAGTTATTTATTTATCTTTTTACAAGGTGATATGACAGATATCTTGCATGACAGTAAACAAGATTCAAGATGTTAAATAGCAGTGGGATAAGAATAAGTAAAAAAGTTAAATACACTGGTATTTACTTTGAATACAGCTAATCCCTTGTGCGTAGTTTTATTTGCCACTGTACTCTAAATAACAAAATAACATCAAAATGAGTTCACATGTACACAGAGTATATGTGAACTCATTTTGGGACAGCTGAAACGTTCTTTTGCACGGATTCATTTGGATTTCCTGTGTTCCTCTGCTCAGATGAGAAAGTGATGTCGGATGATGAATTTACATGTGACATCTTCCGCTTCCTGCAGCTTCTTTGTGAGGGCCACAATAATGGTGAGTGTCTTTACCAAACACCGGGGTGTGGTTTGAACTTTAAAGTGACCTTCCAGCATGGAGAGTTCTCTCTTAGTTCCTTACAATGTACTGTCTGAGACAATGAACCACTGTGGTACATTTATTCTGTACCGTATCATGCACTTGATACATTACCCTCTAACTGGATTGTTAAAGGTAGTTCTTGACGTTTTTGACATTTAGGGACATTCTATTTCTTACTGAGAGTAATTAACCCCAGCTAATATTTTACATTTTAAAAACTCCATTTAAATCTTCTTTTCAGATTTTCAGAACTACCTGAGAACTCAGACAGGCAGCACCACTACCATCAATGTCATCATTTGCACTGTGGACTACCTGCTTCGACTACAGGTCACTCTGATATACTGATTATGGTTCTCTGATCTTAGTCCCATCAACTCCACACCCTCCTTTCTACATGTATAGATTGGATTAGTGAGATTTTATTTTATTTTTTTGCTTGTTTTGTTTTTGTTTTTTTTTTGAGTTAAGTTTAGCTTAATGTACTACCTTTCTAGCATATTTATGCTGATTCTAATTCGGTGATATGTGTATGAATATACTTTAACTTCATATACAAAAGATTATGCAATTTAGCATGGACAAATATATTAATTTTCATTTAGGTCAATTAAATAGTAAGATAGAATTCAAAAGTGACATAATGTTGTCTTCCTACTCCTTCCTATTCACAGGAGTCAATCAGTGACTTTTACTGGTACTACTCTGGAAAAGACATTATTGATGAACCTGGTAAGAGGAATTTCTCCAAAGCAATGACTGTGGCCAAGCAGGTCTTCAACAGTTTGACTGAGTACATCCAGGTAAGAAAGTTTCATGCTGGGGAAGGAGTTTCACAATTGTCCGTGTATGATGGTGGGAAGCCAGTAAGGCATCGTGTGCTTGACACTGCAATACAAACACCCACTTGTTGGAGGATGGAATCTGTAGGGGGTTAGCCTGAACATGCCAACTGTGTATGTTACGCCGTCCCAGGTTAGCAGGTTTTCCTGGAAGTTGAAAAGGGAAAGGAAATTGGCCTTGTGAGATTGGTAAATAAAAATGCATATTAATACAGGAATTCCAAGTTTGTTTCTTCCAAAAATAAATATAAAATGTACTTCTCCATAAAAATTTTAATGTTACAATATGTGTAGACCAGATTATCAAAACAAAACACTGTAGTCAATGAAATGAAACAGATGAAAAATCTAGATTTTAAACATTTGTTCCCACTGAAAATACCTATTAATATATAGACAGATGTTGTTTCAGAACATCTAGTTTGAAACACAAGACACCGTTAAAATATGTCTCCTTATATGATGACTACTTTATTCCAAGCTATCCACTTGCTGCTGTAATGTTGAAATTTCTCTCTTGTGAGACAAATAAAGGCTGATCTTATCTTATGATGACAGCATTGGAATATTATGTACATTTTCCACATTGTATTTCTGTGTTTGTCAGGGTCCCTGTACTGGTAACCAGCAGTCTCTGGCCCACAGCAGATTGTGGGACGCTGTTGTGGGCTTCCTGCACGTCTTTGCTCACATGATGATGAAACTTGCTCAGGTAAGAAACATCCCAGTAAATAAATTCATTTTAAAACTCCAGACTATTTATTTCATAGATAATTTCTGTCCAGAGACACTAAGAAATTTCCTTATTGTACATTTTAATTCATCTGTCCCCTTTGAGTAACAGCTAACTTTGTGAACTGTCTCTCTTGTGGTTCCTGCAGAGTAAAGTATGTATTTATTTGATTATTCTTTTGTTTAATTAATTGTTTTTTATATTTTAACTAGCCCCCCTCCCATTAACATTTTATGTTAAAGAGAGCTAACCTGAGGGATTACTGTACTTCCACGTTAATTTTAATTTTTTTTACTGATTTAACAGATTCATTTATGGAATAATATAGATTGTTGTTGTTGAGATGGCAGAAACAATTTGAGGAAAAACACATACTCTTCCTTTCTCTTTAATTGAACTGATTCTGTATAATACAGTTATTCTGCCTTACATGTTTTCCTTTCAAAGTACTGACCAGTGCTAAGCGTTGGATTGTGCCTCAGACAAATGTGTGTTTTGCTTTGAATAATGTGTGTCTGCAGTCTGCAACTTGTTTGAAATAATGAGGAGCTGCAGTGTTTTCTACTCAGCCTAATTTTGTGTGACAGTGCTGATTGCTACTGATGCTGCTGTTTAAAATGCATTTTATATCTTGAATATCTTTAAAATGGTATGTAATTAGGGTTTGTTTAAACACAAAAAGCAAGATTTGCTTACAGATGAGTTGTGGTCATACATAGTTTTTCAGAAATCCTGTGATTACACCAAACAAATTCACTTTTACATCTGGACTGAAAAAAGCATCTGTGCTAATTCATCAACACTAAAATTTAAAAAGCTCAAAAAAGGTTTTAAAATAGATGTGTTTGGTCTGATGATTAAAATAGAGGCCTGTACTGAGGACTTTAGCTTAGAATGAAATCTTTAAGATATAATTTACATAAAATAATATCCAGATTTAAACAAATACAAAAATGAAGTAAAAATGTTGATGGATAACATTTTTATTTTCATGTGAAACCCTGTTAGATGCACCCCGATCCCGGACAACGAAATGGCGTAAGAATCTGTTTCTCTCCTCCAGTGCATCTCATTTAGAGACCTTTCATGCTTTCTTGAAGATCTCATGCTTCATCACATTATTAAATATGCAGCTTAAAAGCACATTAATTTACATTTCCCTCGTTGTGTATTACCTTTGTATCAGTTCATGTTTTGTCTTGCGTTAACTGTTATTATTGCTTTTTTCTAACAAGGGTAACGTGTGACAAGGAACAGACACTGACTGTCCATTCAGAGACTGAATAAATGTTGACTAGGAAAAGATTAAACAAGTACTAAATTGCATCAAGAGTGTTCAGACACATCCTGAAATATATTATTCCATTGTTAAAGGTGGTTTACTACTAATATAATTATATTATATACAAATACATTAATAGTCAGCTCTGCAAACAGATATATATGTCTCAGAATTAATATATTTCATCGCTTTGCTCTTTGACTTTGATTTGTAAGAAGTTTATGCAAAAAATTATTGATTGCTTATTTTCCCTTTATTAGTTATATTTCATGTTGTTCCCTGAAGCACCTATATATCTTGCTTGGCTTATTTTCATTTAATTGTAAGTTTGTGCTGTAGAGGTATTACAAGGTACCACTGTGATTTCACAGATGGCTGATGCTTGCAAATCCTGACATCCTTATCCTCTAGATCTCCACCAGCCTGACAACCACTATAGACTGTCTAAAATATTTGTGGCTCTTGTTATGTGCTGGTGCAGGTCTTCAGGAGAGCTAAGATCAGCATCTGCAAATATGTTTATGTCATCCTTGCTCCCATGCTGCAGCCACTTTTTAAGATAAAGGGGAAAGCCGGGGTTGTCTATTGGTATTTTCTTCACTTCTCTCATACCTGCCTCTGTTTCCAGTGTCTGTCTTGCTTTCCATCACATTAAGTAAATTTGTGATGTTAAAAATGTATATTCTTTATTTAAAAATGCAAACCCAGGATCATTTTTGGAGTAGAGCACACTCTGAGGTAGCGTCTCTCGCCAGTTTATGTCTCACAGAGAAACACATATCCTCTCAAAATAAACTTTCCGTCCGGAATTTTCCGTCAGTACACATGTAAAGAATGTTATTTTCTCTGCTGTTTGTTTGTGTGTTGCTTTATGTTTTGGCTTTGTTGCAGGACTCCAGTCAAATTGGACTGTTGAAGGAGCTGTTGGATCTGCAGAAGGACATGGTAGTGATGCTTCTATCTCTTCTTGAAGGTATGATGTCCATTCCAGTCCAGTGATCTCTTTTCTGTCACATACTTTTTATATATTTATTATCTCCTCTTACTTTATACTGCTCCTAGGCAATGTGGTGAATGGTACTATTGCCAAGCAGATGGTTGACATGCTGGTGGAGTCCTCCAGCAACGTGGAGATGATTCTTAAGTTCTTCGACATGTTCCTTAAGCTCAAGGACATAGTGGCGTCTGACGCTTTCCGAGATTATGTGACTGACCCCCGTGGGCTAATCTCCAAGAAGGACTTCTCCAAGGCCATGGACAGCCAGAAGCAATATTCTCCCTCAGAAATCCAGTTCCTCCTCTCTTGCTCAGAGGCTGATGAGAATGAGATGATCAACTTTGAGGAATTTGCTGATCGTTTCCAGGAGCCAGCAAAAGACATTGGTTTCAATATTGCCGTTCTGCTCACAAACCTTTCAGAGCACGTACCCCATGACACTCGCCTTCAGAACTTCCTGGAGCAGGCAGAGAGCGTGCTCAACTACTTCCGCCCTTTCCTTGGTCGTATTGAGATCATGGGAGCCAGCAGGAAGATCGAGCGCATTTACTTTGAAATCAGCGAGGCAAACCGCAACCAGTGGGAAATGCCACAAGTCAGGGAGTCCAAACGGCAATTCATCTTTGATGTGGTCAATGAGGGTGGTGAGAGTGAGAAAATGGAGATGTTTGTGAACTTCTGTGAGGACACCATCTTTGAGATGAACATTGCTGCATCGATCTCTGAGCCTGAGGGAGATGGTGCAGAAGAAGAAGATGATGAGGAAGAAGAGGAGGGTGGTGGAAATGAAGGAGAGTCTGGAGAAGGAGAGGAAGGCAGTAGAGAAGGGGAAGATTCAGAGTCAACCTCAGCCTTTGCAGACTTTCTCAAGAGCGTGGTTAACTTCTTCAACATGTTCACCTTCCGTAACCTGCGGCGTAGGTACCGCAAACTAAGAAAAATGACAGTTAAGGAGATGGTGGTCTGTCTGGTTACATTTATCTACACTGTTCTGATGGGTATCCTGATATTTGTTTATAATATATGTAAGGGTTTCTTCACACTCATATGGAAGGTGTTGTTTGGTGGAGGCTTAGTTGAGGGCGCCAAGAAGATGACAGTGACAGAGATCCTTGCTAGTATGCCAGATCCCACACAGGACGAAGTTCACGGGGACCTGCCACCTGAACCAGGGGCAAGAGAGGTCCAAGACGCAGACGGAGCAGCAGACCTGTTAGATGCTGTGGGAGGAGAGGAGGAAGAGGAGGATAGTGAGGCGAGGGAAGGAGGACGTCTTCCTGGTTTCAATACTCCTGGGGGACTTGGAGACTTTGGTGAGACGACACCTGAAGAGCCTCCGACTCCAGAGGGCACGCCACTGCTGAAGAGAAAATTGGTGAGATGTTCTGTTGGATAGTTGTTTACTCTTGTTTAGTGTGAATGCTCTCCATTAATCAGTTAATTAACTGCAAAATAATTATTAAACAGTTGGCCGCTGCAGTGGGAGGACAAGATGAGGGGGAAACAGTTCATTCCGAAGAGGAGGCTCCTCAGGAGACTGAGAAAGCAGAGTAAGTGGTCAGCCTGCTGGAGACCAACATACACAAAATTATAAATGCAACACTTTTGTTTTTGCCCCCATTCATCATGAGCTGAACTCAAAGATCTTTGAGGGGCAAAAACAAAAGTGTTGCGTTTATAATTTTGTTCAGTGTACTGAGCTTTTGCCAAAGATAATTTCAAACTAACTTTGAATCACTCAAAGCTTAGAGTTATAGCTACGGCATGTTGGCTATTGACAGATTTACAAGTAAATATGAATTTAGAGTTTACACAATTCTTAAAGTGCCAGAGCAAATGTGTAAGTAATTCTGAATCAATTTGTTTAGTCTGTATCTGTGTAGTAATCCAATTTTTTAGTTTTAAAAGAAAAAGAAAGAAATGTTTCTCTCCTCACGTGTCTTTTAAAGCATTGAAAATGGTGAGAAGACTGAGAAGGCTGAACCTGAACCTGAGGTACAGGAGGTAAAGGAGGAAGAGATTGAGCTGAAAGAGGAAGGGCCAGTGAAGACCAAGGCAAAGAAAGACAAGAAACATGCTGAGGAGGGCTTTGAGCTGTGGAATGAGCTGGAAGTTCAGAGGATTAAATTCATGGTGAGCAGCTCCCTATTACAGTACAGTTTTTGAATTTATGTAGTGAGCCATTACATGGTGCCATAGTCTGCCATGTTAAATTGTAATATGCTGGTATTTTAAGGAGCTAAGTTTGCTGCATATGGAGCTTGATATGTTCATCCAATTTTATTTGATTTTATTTGGTTTTGAAAGGTTGTTACTGAGAAAGCTGGCCCTTTTTTTCTTGGAACACTTGTGACTAACCCTATGTATGACCCATAGAAAACAATTGGCATCTACATGACAGTAGGCGTTAGCGCCAATTTAGTATTTCCCTAATCATTTTCCTGCGGTAGTGTTACAACACAATGTGTGCATATTTTCAGTCAGTCCTAACACAGTATTATTTGTTACCTAAACAATTTTCAAATGTTAATGCAGTGGAATCAGGCAGTAAAATGTTGATTTAATGCTTTGCTTAGGAAAAACTCATGTCTTACTTGCTTATTAATCTCTCCGCCCCTAGAACTACCTTTCTCGCAACTTCTACAACCTTCGGTTCCTGGCCCTGTTCATTGCCTTTGCTCTCAATTTCATCCTGCTCTTCTACAAGGTTTGTAAATTTATAACTATGGTAACTTTAGATGACACACTGGCACAAACAGTATAGTATCAAATGTGAGCGATCCTGCAAAATCTGATATTTAATCTTTTTGTGTGTAGGATGTTCCACTTCATAATTATACATTTCAATTATACATTTCACTCTTTTCAAGAGTTGACTCAAATTTGATTAATCGGTAAAACAATCACTGATATTCCTAGACAGGATAAAGGTTTGCTCCAAAATCATGGCTGCCATCAGTGGGTGGTTTTTAAAAGTATAATGTACTATTTACATGTCATTTCAACTTTTTTGAAATGTGGTGTCATGCCACACAAATACATATAGAGACACTCAAAAGCCTCAACAAAACTTGCAGGACTCATTTTGTGACTGACCTTTCCAGGTGTCTGAGAGTCCTCCAGGCGAGGAGGACTTTGAGGGTTCTGCACTGTTTGAGGGCTCTGGCTTATTTGAAGGCTCTGGTGCAGAGGAGGATGGGTCAGGATTAGATGACGGAGCTGGAGAAGATGATGAAGAAGAAGGTCCATTGTACTACTTCTTAG
The DNA here is from genome assembly GCF_021292245.1 of Micropterus dolomieu. NCBI lineage: Eukaryota > Metazoa > Chordata > Actinopteri > Centrarchiformes > Centrarchidae > Micropterus > Micropterus dolomieu. The sequence continues at coordinate 33,154,336 of NC_060166.1, forward strand.
AAGAGAGCACAGGGTACATGGAGCCCGCTATGGCTTTCTTCGGTATCATCCACACCATCATCTCCTTTCTCTGCATCATCGGCTACAACTGCCTCAAGGTATGTGGTGTTTGCTGTGCTTTGCTCCACAAAAATCCAACGACTTGTTTGTGTCTGTTTGTGGGCTTCATGCAGTTTGTCTTCTGTTCCTGCCCTTCAGGTCCCTCTGGTTATCTTCAAGAGAGAGAAGGAGCTAGCCAGAAAGCTGGAGTTTGATGGTCTCTATGTCACTGAGCAGCCTGAGGATGATGACATCAAGGGCCAGTGGGACAGACTGGTGCTCAACACCCCGTAAGAGCTCTGTTACGTTATCATATAGATCAACAGCTATACAGTCGAGTATTGAACAGGCCTGAAATTTCAACCCAACCTGTCCCGATTCATTTCATTCAGGCCCAAAACAACATGAAGCATAAAGCCAATATTTCAGCGTCAAAACTGTCTCTCCTAAGACATTGTGAATGATGGACCTATTAAGCAGTTCCTTAATTAAACTGACCCACCAGTTCTTTGTGAAAACACAATTACAAAAGCCAATTTAACAAAGGCAATGAACAAATGAACAAAAGCAGACCCTCCAGAACCTGAAAAACTGTTGACTAAAATGTTCTTCATTACACATTTAACTGTATTTTATTCAAGGAGAATAATCATGTAAGACAATGATTAAGTAATGCTAGCTGGCAAGTCACAACCTCTTGCCATCAGTTCTGTTGTGTCAGAGAGTATTCATTGTATTAGGTTTTAGTGTTTTAGTAAAATAGTTTGATTTTACTATATATGTTTTAGGAACACGAACCTGGAGTATTCATGTGAAAATACGCCTGAATATGGCTTAAACATTTTGCATGCTCAGATCAGGTTGCAGACTTCCAAAATACATCATTAAATATTGAGATTACAATGACAGTTTCTTTTTCAACGCAGAACTTTCCCTAACAATTACTGGGACAAGTTTGTGAAAAGAAAGGTGAGTTTTTCCGACAGCTTTGAATGAAAATGTCAGGAATATTTCATGCAGTGAAATGACATTTGAGTCTGATATCCAGGTGCTGGATAAATATGGGGACATCTATGGCAGAGAGAGGATTGCGGAGTTGCTCGGTATGGACTTGGCTTCTCTAGATGTCAGTGCCATGACCCATGGAAAGAAGTCTGAACCAGACACGTCAATGTTCAGCTGGTATGTACTGTACTGTACACTCATTCATTCATAAAAATCTAAATCAATCAACAGATTTATAGTACATAATTTCACATAACAAACTTGTCCTTCTTTCTGTAGGATAACATCTATTGACATCAAGTACCAGATCTGGAAGTTTGGTGTTGTTTTCACTGACAATGTGAGTTAATGAAGCAGTTTATGGTATAATTTAAACAATGAGGGAATCTGTTTTGAGTGTAGTTTTACTGACAGCCCTCTTTCATCTTTTAGACCTTCCTCTACCTGGTTTGGTACATGTTAATGTCTCTGCTTGGACACTACAACAACTTCTTCTTTGCCGCTCATCTTTTGGACATCGCCATGGGTGTCAAAACCCTGCGGACCATTCTGTCCTCTGTTACTCACAATGGCAAACAGGTCTGCACACTTCCACTATAATGATGCATCACAAGGCTTTCTGCACACCTGTTTTCCCATTAAGAACTGTAAACTGACCTTGTATTAATGAGACATCCATCTGTTCCTCACAGCTGATGATGACAGTGGGTTTGCTGGCTGTAGTTGTGTACCTTTACACCGTGGTGGCCTTCAACTTCTTCCGCAAGTTCTACAACATGAGTGAGGATGAGGATGAACCAGACATGAAGTGTGATGACATGATGACTGTAAGTGGAGGGCAAAGATACGGTTATAGGACAGATCAGATTTATTTTTTTGTGTTATAAAATGTAACTTTCTAAGATGACCTCTGTCCTCACTCTCGTCTGCAGTGTTACCTGTTCCACATGTATGTCGGTGTCCGTGCTGGTGGTGGCATAGGAGATGAAATTGAGGACCCAGCCGGAGATGAATATGAGCTCTACCGTGTAGTGTTTGACATTACCTTCTTCTTCTTTGTCATTGTCATCCTGCTGGCTATCATCCAGGGTATGATTTAAAAGTGGTTATTTTCTGAAACAAAAGTGGTCTGGGTTGTTTGGGGGTAATTAGACAATCCTCTGCATCCTCTTCAGACTTCTGAGAAATATTGTCTGTCTGTCAGGTTTGATCATTGATGCCTTTGGAGAGCTGAGAGACCAGCAAGAGCAGGTCAGAGAGGACATGGAGGTAAGATAATGAGTTTCATAGGGATTTAACTGGTCACCTCACTTAATCCACCTTTAATTCTCCTTGAGTTACAAGATAAGAACATGTCTAATCTAAACTGTCCTTTCTCCCTCTAGACAAAGTGTTTCATCTGTGGAATAGGAAGTGACTACTTTGACACAACGCCACATGGCTTCGAGACACACACCTTAGAAGAACATAACTTAGCCAACTACATGTGAGTTACCTTTCAATACCTCTAAATACAGTATGTTTTCATTTGTTACGTTGGGACTAATTACCTTCATTTCAAAAGTTCCAGATAGCCTTGAAACCTTTGATTTTTTGAAGATTGTTTCAAAATAATAGGCATTAAATGTGTATTGAACGAGTGGATAACCTTGTTCATTATTGTTATTATTCAAATCATCATTAAATATACCTCACCTCTCTCATTCCATTATCAAAACTTCACATGAGGAAAACGGATTGACCGACATTTACAGTGTTATTGTTCAGTTTTTAAATTATTTGATCATTTTATACGCATGAATTTGGCCTCTGATTACTATAATTGTGAATAACTTTACCCAACAACAATATTGTTATTGTGTAACAATATTTCCCTTTACTCTTTCAGGTTCTTCCTGATGTATCTCATAAACAAAGATGAAACAGAACACACAGGACAGGTCAGTAAACATACATCAATGTCATATACACAAAGAAGGTGTTTATACCAGTATCACTACTGGTGTATTTTTTAAATACAATTCTGTCTGATGTTGTAACATGTTTCCTTCCGTGTCTCAGGAGTCATACGTGTGGAAGATGTACCAGGAGCGATGCTGGGACTTCTACCCTGCTGGAGACTGCTTTAGGAAGCAGTATGAGGATCAGCTTGGATAACGTCCTGTGACGTTAATGTGCATCTGAAGAAGAAAGAGAGAAGGGGAGTGAAATTGAGAAAGTGGAAAGATTAGAAATTTAGAGATCAAACACATCTATGTCTTAGTTTTGTCCTTGGTCTGCACATTTGTCTCCTCCGTTGAAGCTATGCACACTTTGACTGCACTATTGTACCACCTACAGCAGAATGTTGATGGAATCGATTTGAGAAAAGCAGAAGAAAAATATCAGAGTGGCATAAAAAGACACAAGAAGCCAGGGGCCTTTTTATTCCGTTATGAATACACTACATGGCCTTTTTTGTGTAAAATATACATAGATTGCCTTGCATATCAATGCGTTTAAACACAATGGGCTCTTTTAGTCGCTACTGCTGTAAACGTTATAGTGCCTATAGCAATGTCAATGCTTTAGTTTCGATTTTTAGCTTGAACACTTTTATTTGAGATTAGAGTGGATATGTTTTATTTATAATGTTTGTAAGCTTGGAATTTTTTTGTATGTGGCTGCTGCCATTTGATATTTCTGATTTCTGGTGTTTCAGTGAGAGAGCGTTTTGAAAGAAAATGATTCAGCAGCTCACTGTTGTGTCTGAGATTCTTGAGGGAGCAGTAAACATTTTTGCCCCCCCCCCCCCCCCCCCCTCACTCCTTTTCTTCCTCTCTCAAGACTTAGAAACTCGTTTTCAAATAAGCTGTCACGAATAGACACTCATATTGGACTGACTTGCCGAGATAATAAACGGAGTATCATCTGCGAAATGTGACATACAACAGTGTCACCTGTGTACACAAACCCAGTTTGCACTCTGAAGTCTTACAATGCGTCCCTGGATGTATGTAGTCCCCTATCTCCACTGGTGTCTCTGTGCCATATAATATAGTGATGATGTACACACAATATAGGAGGATGCCAAGGTTATTTATGTATTGTTTATATGCAGATCAGATCTTCTGAAGACGACCGTTTTAGCCCGTCTGTATTTCTGGACAACAGTCTGTTTTATGACACCTTATGCACAAATAAGTTTTTGTTAGTGCATTAAACTAAGTAATGAATGTATTTAATGTCTACATTTTGGCCAAAGTGTCATCTGTATAACTGATTCATGTCAAGGCTGCTAGAGGCCTTTTGATGAAAAGACATATTTTACATAAATCATAGATACATATATTTATTTTTCTTTAGGGCTTTGAAGAATTTAAATGATCATGCTACTTTGTTGGACATGAACATGTCTTGTGTCCTGTTGAAATCCACAATGGTGAAGAGAATTGGTCTCACACTTAAGTAAATGCCCAGTTTGCAGTCAGAAGAGTAAATTAGCTTATGTTTTTGCTGGTTAGGTTTTTATGATAGATATTTTTAGGAATCCAGCATATCAGTTATTTTTCTCAATCAAGAAAGTCATGTGTGATGCATTGATCCCAAACAGTTCTGTCTCACTATACCTCTTCCAGATTAAGCTCACATTCTCTCCATCATGTATTTAATGTTATGACTCACTTTATCAGAGGCAGAGCAGTATTTTGTTTGCGGACGACTCCGAAGTGTCGCTATGGTCCACACAGAGGCAGTTGAGGGTATGGAACTGAATGGAGATCACTACTTTCCACCTGACTGAGTGTCCTCTGACTGAACCCTGTGTTTCAATACAGAATAAACAGATTATTTTAAGGAGAACTGGAACATGTGTCCTCATTTACATGTAAGCCTCTTAAGCTACTTATTTACTCTGTGTGTGTGTGTGTATTCTTGTTCTACCTTTGTGAGGACCAGTTTTTTATCTTCAAAAATGGGTCATGGGGGGCAGCAGTTCCAGCAGGGGACCTTAAACCTGCCTTTCCTAAGCCACATTAACCAGGCCTCCTTCCAGCTCTCTATGGTGTGGTAGAGTGAACGCAATACTGTCCCCGCTGCTCCGAGTCTCCGGACAATCTCCTGCTTCATTGTCTCACTCGCGAACAAGATCCTGAGGTACTTTAACTCCCTCACTTAGGGTAAAGACTACATGATGACATCAGAAAAATGCTGCCTTTGATTGGTGCCTACTCAGTAATTTGCCCAGACTTGTTGAGATCAGAACAGAAAATTTATTCAGACCATAGACTGTATAAAAATCCAGACCTGATAAGGTCAATGTGAGAAATGTATAGGTGTCCAGCTTTCCATCTATTTTTAGCAAAAATTGCTACTGTTCTTCACAGTTCCTATTAAGTTTTGGTGTCTTCGTTTTATTAGCCCTAAATTGTTTAATGTTAACAATTTACATAATGATCTGAGCTGGCTAACTATTTGAGCTGAGTAGCAGCCCTCACATTTAACGTTAGTTTACTTCTTTCTGTCTTATGTTAAGTTTTTGTCAGTTGCGCACGAAAAAAATAAAATAAAGCGTTTCAGAGTTGTATCTACAACATTACTTTTTAATGCCGCCAAATGGTGTATTTTGTTAAATGCAAACACCTATGCTTTATTTTACAACATTATGCTGCAATATATATATAATAAATACAGTAAACAGCATTTCGGCAGCTAACGTTACTTCTACAGGGCTCGTCACAGATGAGATCATCAGGTGAAAGGTCATAATGTGGGTCATTTTATTTACTGAGAAATTATTATTAATTCATTGTACTAATAGTTTGATTCGGCAGGTCTTCACAAAAGGACCTTTACAAATTTAAAAATAATTAATTAATTAAATTTGTCATTGACAAAAGGGCACTTTGGGCATTAAAGGGCAAAAGGGCAGGTGCTCTAGCACCCATTGCATCCCCCTCTGCGCGTGCATGATCTGGATGATCACGGGGATATGTGAATATTTGATCTGTTAACGGGTTGTATATGTCAGATTTATCACATGACTCATTAGGCAGAGAATAGCTGTTGCTCTCAGACATAGTCCACTTAATCATCTGAGTCAGTGTACTGGTGAAGGGATAGATCAAATAAACTAATTGAATGTTTGAGGATTGAGGTTTTTGAAGTGATTTCATGGTACCTTGGTATTTTTGAAATGAATCAATACAGTTGTTTATTTGATTCATGGATTGGCTGCTTTATTTTGTAAAATGTTGTAAAATAAAGCAGCCAAGCAGTTCACTCAGAACGAGGGTATTTAGTAAGTTATTTTAAAATACATTTTGATGTATATTTTACCCTTCCCTGATTACAAGTATAGATGTAAAAACGTGTGTGTGTGTGTGTGTGTGTGTGTGTGTGTGTGTGTGTGTGTGTGTGTGTGTGTGTGTGTGTGTGTGTGTGTTTAAGCATGCATCCCTAAGGTACTGTAAATATTGCTGCAGGAATTAAACCACTGACTGTGTTGACATGAACCTGAACCCTGTGAAAGACACTTCTGCGTCAGCATTCTGGGTTTTTTTTGGCCTTTGCCAGTATTCAGGATTTTTTCTTATTATTATTTGTTCCATTATGGCTTCTTTCGGACTGACCTGTCCCTCAGTATCTGTGCAGAAGGACGTCTTTCTAGGTAGGTAGGAAGGTAGGTAGAATTATTTTGTCACAATACAACTCTTTATACAGTGAAACTGAGTTAATATAAATTAATCTAAAAAATAAATATTACATTTTTATTATTAAATGTGATTTAACATTTAAATTCAATAATTCTAATATTAAAATTATATAAAATTTCTATGCATTTACATACAACAATAATATGTATGATCATTAATATCCTCTTTACATGAGAAAAAAAGTATAATAATATCTTAAGCTGATTATTGGACCTTTATAGATCCCTGGCTCCTCCAGTTCAGCAAGATACTGAACCCCAAATTGCTATGCCATTGGTGTGTGGGATTCCTTTATTTTTCTGATGAGCAGTTTGGTAAATAGACTTGTATGATGCCTTTCTAGTCAACCATTCATTTACACACACATTCATACACTGATGGCAGTGGCTACCATGCAAGTTGTCAACTGTTTATCAGAAACAGAAACTAATACATTATCTCACACAATTTCAGGTTCAGTATCTTGCCCAAGGACACTCTGACATGCCAAGGATCTTCTGATTAGTGGACACTCTACCTCTAACCCACAGCTGCCTTGCATGGCAACCTCTGCCATCAGTGTATGAATGTGTATGTGTGGGAATAGGTGAATGTTGACCTGTAGTGTAAAGCGCTTTGAGTGGTCATAACACTAGAAAGGCGCTATTTACCATGTACTGATCATGACAACCATCTTGAAATTACAAATTAAGATGCCTATTGTTAGACTTGAAAACTTTGAAAGAAACGTTCCCTCTCAGGTATCTGGTTGTAGTTTCATGGTAGCTTTGGCAGAACTTTATCATAAAATCAAAAGTGCATTGCTCTGCTTTAAACTTTGCAGGAAACACCCACTGTCACTATAACAGCCTTTGTTCCCTGAAAGATTATATACCTATGTGCATGTATGAGTGAGTGTATATGAACACCTTGCATGTTTACTTACTGTAAAACATTTGCTGGAATAACCTACTGCCTCCATGGAGATCCTATATAAAATGTATGCACACAGACCTGAGGTGTTCCTTTTCTGTTTGCTCTAGGTAGGAAGGTTCAGTTGGTGGTTGTATGAATCATAAACACACCCACCCTTCTTTTAGTTTCAGGGCAGTAAAAAAGTTCAATCTGGCTACTTAATGTCTCTACTATCAAGAAGAACAATAAATATTCTGATAGTTGTAACTTTTGTGTGCTACTCACTATGTGAGATGTTTGAGGCTTCTAAAGCCATAATCATGCTGTAGATATAATCTAAGAAAAAATCAGTAGTGCAAAGTAACCACTAAAGAAAGTAAAATATATTTACTGATTTACTAGTAAAAGTACAAATTTGAGGTACTTGTTCTTTACTTGAGAACTTCCATTTCATGCTTATTTATACGTCTACTCCATAAGTATTCAGAGGGAATGTTGTATTTTTTACTCCACTACACTTATTTGGCAGCAGTATGTACTTTACACACAAAACATACGATGAGCTTATAAAGTATGACCTGTTATATACTAAACTACCAAGCAATATATAACTTAATATATAAAATAGTTAAAATCAGCTCCACGTTGACTAGTTACAACAGAAAAATGTCTGCATTTACCTGACAATACCTCTGTACTTTTACTGATTAAGTGATACTGTCAATGGCTTTTACTTGTATTTTTATATTGCATTATTGCTACGTTTACTAGGTAAAGTATCTGAATACGTATTCTTCTTCTTTCATTAATAGCTGCTACAGTTTTCAATCATGCTGGTTTTTTGTTCCACACCTGAATACATACTTTCTTTTGTTGCAACCATAGACTGTATAAAGGTTGTAACGTGCCACTCCTCTGCTAGGTCAAAGGTTAATGTGCACTCATGTGCAGATCTGGGTTTGGTGCCGCGCTCTGCCCCTCCCTTATCATTTGTATAAAATAAGGCTTCCAGCAGAGATGACTTCCTGATTAAACCCTCCTGATTCTGTCTGCCTGTCCATCTCACTGCTGCCATGTTTGTTGCACCTCCAGGCTATCAACCAATCTACAGCCCTGTAAGTATCTGCAGATTCGGCAAGGATTAAGATTTAATCACCAACCACACTAAAAAATATGCTAGTGTCACAAACTTCAGACAAGAGTCTAATTCAGGCTTGTTTCTTGGATTATCAAACTATATTGTTTTGTTCAGAGGACTTGTTACAGAATTACATTGCAGAGCGGAGAACAACATGACCCAAAATCTATATCACAATATATTAGTTATATGTGCATGTACACCTGATAAATATATTAATATAACAATATTTGAAATATATCAGTTGATTATATTTCCCTTTAACAAAATCAGTGACTTCTTTTATATCACTAATCAACTTTTTTTGAAAAAGCTTAATTTTATTTCGAACATGTTTTATCTGTTTTATTTTTATTGTTTGTATCCTATGTTTTTGTTGGATATTTTATTCCATATTTATGTATCTTTGTATTTTTACATTGTACTGGTACTGTTGTCATTTGGAGATGTGTCTTGCGTGCATGCGAGTTTTGTGCACTCTGGTTGAGTATTGTTTGTGCACTGTACAGAGAATTCCCTATCTGGGGCCCATTTATGGAGGCCTGAGGGAAGGGTCGTCCATATACATCCAAGGGTCTGTTCCTCAAAACATTACCAGGTGAGTACGGACAGCATAAATCTGTAACATTATACGCAATTTTACTAATTCATGTGCAGTTATTGGATAATGCAGTTTGCTATATCTGACTTATGTGCATTGCCCTTCTACAACACTTTTATACTACCAGTATTTATTTATGCCGCAGGAGACTGTACTGTATAAGGCATAGTCCTTTAGTCTTATGTAATGTACAGTAACTTTGTTTTTTTATTTATTTACTGTAAGAATCGTACTTTCTTGTCTGACACTTGTTTATGCTACTTTGTACACTTATCTATCGCTGCTCTTGTCTTGCTGTTGCAAACCGCAATTTCCCCACTGTGGGACAAATAGAGGTTTTTCTTAACTTATCTTATCAATTAATTCTTGATCGTGTAAACAGTTTAGCAAAAAAGAAACTAATTAAACGTTGGTGGCTGTGTTCAGGTTTCCACCTAGGTAACTGTGTTATGTGTTATATCCACTGGGACATTTAATTTGTTGCCAAAACCTTATGAAACTGAGTGAATGTGTAATCTTAATCTGGGTGGAGCAGGTGTTTTTCTGCATAGTCCATTATCAAAGTAGACTTGGAGCACATAACTCCACTTTTATTATGTACCCCTCCTCTTCTCAAGGAATGTCTGAGTTGCCACAGACAATTTTATATACAATTAAACATTGACAAAGTAAACATTGCACATACCCGAATGTATCATTTTATAGCTTAACTTATCAGCCACTCAGTGACATAATGTCTCTGCTGTTACTGTTGGCAGGTTCTTTGTCAACTTGCTCTGTGGAGAGTCTGAGTCCAGCGACATCGCCATCCACATCAACCCTCGATTTGACGGCCGGGACAAGGTGGTCTTCAACTCTTGTCAGAATGGATCCTGGGGTTCTGAGCAGAAGATTCGTGAAATGCCCTTCTCCAAAGGCCAGGCCTTTGAAATGGTCATCATGGCCAATTCACAAGGCTACCAGGTCAGACCAACCAGAAGTCCACACATATTTTCAGACTATTGTTTATGATTAACACTTGACTACATTTTAAACCCTAACCCTAGCATTTACAAATATTTCAACATTGTATAAATGGTTTATAACACACTATACTGTTGTTTTAAGCAGATATAAAGAAAGTTAGTAAAGTATATATAAGTAAAGTATTTGTTAATGTACAGTATTTTATTTGTCAACATAATTTATGTATAACTCTATAACAACATATTTTTTGTTACTGCAACTGTGCTATTACTGTGTTATGTGTATAGACCAACCACTACTCCAACTACTACTACTACTATAACTCCACAATTGGTGCCCACAAGAAGAGTTATAGTTTTTTGCAAATACATTAATAAACACTTACTGTATATTAATTGATACAAGTTTATTAAACAGGATAAACCCATTGAGATGGGTCCCATGGGGTTCTTATGGCTCCTATATCTCCTTATAACTGCAATATCTACCATGACACACTTTGCATTAACATACCACACTGACAATATATGCCATGACATACTCTGCTTAACATTTGATTTAACATTATCCTGTTGCAGATCAAAGTCAATGGGAATACCTTACATACCTTTGAACACCGTGTACCTATGGAGAGAGTTTGTGGAATGCAGATCGGAGGAGATGTTTCCATCCAGACGATTAATGTCATAGGGGTGAGATGTCCAGCCCTTGAGGCCTTCAGTTCGATGCTTTGGGCTTTGCTGGGGCAAAGAAAGATGTTTAAATAATAAAGCATGTGCATCTGATTGCTAATACTTTCTGGTTCTGTGTCAGGGTGCTCGAGGTGGCATGAATAGGTTTCCTGGAGGAATGGGAGTAACAGTAAATGTGTTAATGAATTTGTTAAACACTTGTGCTTGCTTTGTTTTGCTGGATTTAAATGTTTTTAAGATGTTAATTACTTCAAGCTTTAGCAAAGCTGAAACCAAATGTGCAATGAAAAACATGTCTTATGGTTCATATAAGTGTTAAGAAATTATTGGTTGTTAATAGTAGCTGTGTTGCAGTACAAGTTGTTTACTTGTGTTGTTGCTTTACTTGAAGAAACTAAGAGAACACACACAAGAGTATTCTACCCTGATATAACCTGAACATTGTGATGCCAGATTTTTAAATTTGTCTTAGTATTGTTATGACCAAGCAATGTCCCTTCATTACTTCATTACTCCCCTGTTACTACAAGATATTACTCAATTGTAATATTATCAACTGTAATGTAAAGTGAAACCAAAAATAATAGTGCCAGTATTTGAACTTGCAGTAACAACAGTGTGCCAGTTTTTCCTGGTAGGAAAACAACATCATCTTCTAAACAACTGGTGTGCTTAATACAATTCTTCCTGTGCACTTTATGTAGTATATGTTAATCCAATGTGTTATCTGTGTTGTTTAATCTTCTGTTTGTTTGTTTTTTAGGTTGGAATGGGAGGAGGAATGGGAGTAAGTATACATAATTTAAGTGTAAAAAATAAATTAATCACAGCAATGTACAGGATTTAACATGCTACCACTTTTCAGCAGGGAGGATATCCAGGAGGTGGCATGGGGGTATGTTGTTTTTTTGTGGTAAATTGTCTTTGAATGAAGTTTCCTTTAAAATATTACTGAAAATATGGTGAAATACAGTGACATATTTTCACCCTTGCTCATTCTAACTCATATCCAGGGAGGATACCCAGGTGGCATGGGAGGAGGAATGGGAGGGGGCATGGGTGGAGGAATGGGAGTAAGTATAATAGGCATTTGTTTATGACAAGATGCTAGCCAAATGTCAAAATTTAATTAAATACCTCATAAAACAGTACTTAATTTGTTCACAACTTTTCAGCAGGGAGGATATCCAGGAGGTGGCATGGGGGTGAATAAACTATTTCTGCTTTCATCAGTGTTCATATTCATTAATCTATATGGTGTCTACTACATGCAAGTCAAACATACAGAAAAAACATCTAAGTAATTCTAGCTAATTCACAATAAATCACACAAAATTACATTCATTCTTTGTAAAATGCGTGCTTCTTCGCAGGGTCAATATCCAGGAGGTATGGGAGGTGGGATGGGGGTATGAAACAATTTTATAATAACAGATTAAATTTTCCTTGTGCACATTTGATTGTTTTATACATTTAATACAAAAGTTTTACTGTATTCAGTAGACTGTGGCGTCATATTTGTATTTAATTTTTTCTTGCAGGGAGGATTCCCAGGATCAAACCTGCCGGTGAGAATACTGCATGATAAAGTTGACGTGTTGTATGTATAAATGATCTTTTCTTATTTCTGCTAATATTATTCACACATCTCTTAATCTAATTATAGGGCATGGGTGGACAGCCAGTCTACAACCCTGTAAGTAAAATTTGTTCCACACTCATTTGCAGGGGAAGATTGACAAGCAGTTCCTGTATTCAAAACCATGGGGATAAGTCACTGGGTGACACAATGAGGCCTCACTTGTTTTGGGTGTTTTGATGTGAGGCAGCCGTACCTTATCTTACCTTGACATTTCAACTTTTAAAGATCCATACTGTTTCAAGTAGTCCACTTAACACCACAAGTTTTACTGTACTATTGAGCACTTACTACTTACTACTGAGTATTTAGAACCATCTGTGTTTACTGCCATCCAGTGGTCACAAACACAAACTGCAATGTATTAAATTTGTCAAACCAACATCAATTTAGACATGATAGCATAATAATATTTCTGGACCTCAATCTACAAACCTCAAACAGAGTGATGTCAGCAGAATAAGAGTTAACACACCTTCAATCATCACTTAAGGAGTTTCAAAAAACCTTGATTTTGGATCCAGACTGAATGTCAGTCAAATATCCAACTTAAAACTACACTGTGGTACAATAAACTCTCTACCGCTGAAGAGTGGAATAGCTGAGCTAGCACTAGCCTCTCAAATTCAAATGTGCTTTATTGGAAAGACCACATCAAACAAAAGAAAAAAAAGTAGTCTAATGACAAAGATTATGTTACACTACAAATAATGTTAGCCTAATTTGCAAGCCTACCAAAAAGTGGCCAATGACCTTTCTCTGTCACATATAGACCTCGTCTTGCTCCTCCTAGTGGACCCTGGAGTCTGGTGTAATTAGAAACACAGTGTTTACTGCCCTTTTGTGGCGACAAAGTGGAACTACATTAAATCAATTGAGTTATTGTCAGTGCAGACATGAGAGGATACTTCCAGTGAATACTTTCAACATAAAGCGACCAAGCTGAAGCAATCAGAAACAAACTATGATATCAAAGTACAATTTATAACTTAAAGTTGTCACTCCAAATTGTATTATCTGTGTGTAATGAACAATTCAGCCTCACAGGGGCCACTATTGTTGAGTTTCGTTTTTTTTGCTATTTGTCTCATTTTACTTTTGCTGTGTGTTTTAAGGCTGTGCCCTACTCCAACATGATCCCAGGTGGGATGTTCCCTAAGAGGACCATCATCATCAGAGGCATGGTGCCCTTTGGAGCAAACAAGTGAGTGTTTTTGAATGTACACACTTTAAATTACTGTAGTGTAGTTATGTGAGTGCTAAGAGACACATTTTACACTCCCGGGTCTGTGACTGCAGATTGAGCATCAACTTCAAAGTGAGCAGATCTCGGGACATCGCCTTCCACATGAACCCCAGGGTGAGGGAGGGGATTGTGGTGAGAAACAGCATGCTTGGAGGTAACTGGGGCCAGGAAGAAAGAGAGCTCAGCATGAACCCCTTCATGGAGGGACAGTACTTTGATGTAAGTAGTATTTGGCATGCAGATTTTATATTTTGTCCTTTCATTGAATTATTAAATAATTTTGCTGTGTTCTACATTATGATCTACATTATTTTGACTCACTGTGGGTCAGCTGTGTTTTGATTTGTCTACCTTGTTTCTCAGATGTCGATTCGCTGTGGGGACCAGAGGTTTAAGGTGTTTGTGAATGGGCAGCACTTGTTTGACTTCGTCCACCGCCTGCAGTCCTTCCATGAGATTGACATGCTGGACATAGAAGGCGATGTGCAGATCTCTTACATCCACTTCTGAGACCACACACACCTATAGGAACTATAAATTCTGTACATTATTCAACTATTTCATGTGTTTTTAGTTGTTAAGTGATCTTCCAGAGTATATGTCAGCCATCTCAGATTCTTAAACTTCCTGATCATAAAACACATCTCATATCAGTTGTATTGTTGATTAAGTGAATTAATAAACAAGTCACTAACACACTTGATATGGATGACATTAATATTGACTACATCAAAGCTCAGGTAGATTGTACATTTACTATAAAAAATACTGTGGGTACTGTAGAAAGAAATGTTTATATTGAATAAGTGTTTAGAGTGATAATATAAAGGGAATTATACAGTCTTCGGCACATCAGGACACTCACAATCCACACACACATCCACTGTAATGCAAAGTACTGAGTCTCTGCAGGCACTGAGGGCCAAGTTGTAAAATTCTGAAATTCTGAGTTTCAGTTTTTGATGGAATCCACTTGGAAGATAGTCCCCCCCCCCCCTCTTTTTGTCCAAAGATATTCTGAAATGTTCCTAACCAACTGGTTAAATACAGAAGGTGTATCTGCATTCGAATTGCTTGTTACTACACTCACCCTCTGTAGACAGGAAACTGTAAAAAGTTTGTACAGTGCTTCCTTCCTTGGCGGAGAATTGTTTCAATACCAGTTAAACTTCTTAAACCAAGCCTGCTGCATCTACTTCTCAACTGTCCATCCATATGTTCAATAGGTTCTAAACACTTGTGCCAAAATACAGCTAAATATTCTGGTTTTCTCTGGTGAATGCTAATGAAGCTGCATGGTGCTGGGCAGTTTTGTCAGAAACATGTCCAACAGTAGCCTGGTGGAGGTAATTTTATAGGTCCCTGGCTGTGCTCCCTCAGTTCCTCCACAAAAAAGCAGACTCTAGTCCTGCTGCTGGGTTGATACCCTACTACCACCCTGTCCAGCTCTCCTCATGTAACGTCTTCTGGCGTCTCCTCCACAGCTGTAGAACCATATTGGCAAAAACAATGATTGTCCCAAAAATGAGTAAAGCTACTCTTTATGAATGGTTGTAATGTTTTAAAGTACTTATATACAAACTGGTACCAAAGAGAGTTTGCCACCTTAGGTGGTACCAAATTCTGGCTTGGCCCATAGACTACTTAGGGGCTGGAAGTATCCAGCTATTGCAGGACTATGCAGCCTGAACTGATCTGCTGATCTGTCGTTGTTTCACCCAAACCTTAGTCACAACACTTATGCAACTAACTTTGTTGGATGGCTATCCACGCATTATTATTTGATCAACTTAGAACCATATGAGAACATTCTCATTAAGTTCATAACGAAACATTCTTATATGGCCAACAGAGGACCACATGGGAACGTTCTGCTTATGTCTCAAATGTCCTCTCTGTAGTGTTGCTTTGTGACCATGAAATAACAAAAATGGAACTGCCCCCTAAAGTAATTTAAGGAATGCTGAACTGCTGCACTTTCATAACCAAAAGAGAATGTTATAAGAACATCTCTAATGTTCTGTAAAGGTTCGGAATGAGAACTTTTAGGTAATGTTACACAATGTCGTGAGATAGTCCCCTCCAATGGAAGTAAATGAAGCCTTGAAAGTTGATGCAAAAACAAATTTCCAGGTGTCCCAACACCTGGCCTCCTTGGGAAAGGAAACAAATTTATTGATCAGACTGCCCAGTGCTACTGACATAGCCTTCACCACATTACTCATGGTTGCTTTTCTCAGTCCCATATGTCACCAATAACTTGGTAGACTCCTTTGGGTTCGGTGTTGGAGTATTGGCCTGACAAGATCTGCAATGTACTTAAAGTCATCTCTCCCAAAGCGAAAATGTGCATACAGTTCTTCTGATGTGTGTTGCTCTAGTGGTTTGGCATTCTCAGCGTGCACCTTTGACGGTACCTTCTCCTACGGTAACAATGAACAATACCCGCCATGTGGATGCCTCTGTAGGCTAAGAGAAATGGGTGCAAAGACATGACGTGTTTAAATGGTGTCACCCATTAACCAGCAATGAGCTAATTGGTGTAAGCCTAATTGAGCACAAGCCAAAGCAATCATGCTCAAGGCATTTAAGATCAGTGCTGGCGACACCACAGGGTTGGAACCATGGAATCAAAAGGGCCTAATTTCACTGTGGCAGAAACCTGTGCAATGCTGGAGGGTGTTCGGGCCAATTTTGCCTCGATAGTAGGAGGCTTCAGCTCTGCAAAGGGTGGAGAACTGACCAAAAAAGGAAAACACAACATTTGGGAGGACATAACCAATCATGTCAATGCCATGGGGTCTGGCCAAAAGAGGACCATAAAACAAGTTATGTTGCAATGGAAGAACCTTAGAGCTAAGGCAACGAAAGACCTTACTGAAGCCAAGAACCCCCAAACAGGTAACAAGCCATATAAGACGGGTGATTTCACTGATATGGTCCTTGATATCATAGGAGGAGAAAAGGGCTCTACATGGCATTGAAGGCATCGAAGCAGATGGAGAGGCCACAATTACAGAGATTAGGACTTCAGAAGAATGCGAGCAAAATTCTCCTGTAGAGGAAATGTTTGTCCTGGACTTCAGTGAATGCGGAGGAAGATATATCCCCAGTGTATGTAATGAAGACAGTCCAAGACGTTCCTACAAGAAAACGCAAATGTTCCTCAGCTACAAACCAGGATGGTGACAGCTATGAGTTGCTTCTGAAACGGGAAACTGAAAGAGCAGAAATACAAATTGAACTGGGTAAAGAACAAATGTTGCTTACCCAACCGCAGCAGAAAAAAGTGCAGATGGAGAAACATCTCCTACAGGCAGAGATGGAAAGAGCTGGTATCTGTCCTGTAAATGATTTTTGACTATTGATAGTATTGTTTTTGTTTTGTTATTTAATATTACAAAAACAAAATTTAATATTACATTAACAAAATAAGGAAAGTAAAATGTTTGTTTATTACAGTGTTTCTGTTTCTTAAAATTAAAATAAACAATGGCTATTTGTGGCCACCAGTATTTTGCCTACCTGTTGTTCTTTGCTAAGCCAGTAGGCTACACTGTTGGTTCCATTTAAGGCTCTGGTAAACAGGATTTGGTAATCCTGAAATTTGGTATTTGGATCACAGTGATCCAATCCAATGTTCCTTTAAAAAACTGGCATAAAAATAAAATGGATCAGGTGATCCTGGATAGCAAAACATGGGATTTCCAAATCTGGATCAATTTGATCAAATCTGGATCAATTTGTTTTTTTTTTCTTTGAGTACAATAAAGAGTGAGCTACATTCATGTGAACAAAAAGACCAGGGGTTCCCAAACAAAACATAATGAATTACATAAAGTACATAAATACACTAGACAGCCTTATTAGTGCATGTGTACCTGAATGGTGAAAAATATGGTAATTTAAAATATTCATTTAAAGGTAATGAAATTACCCACAGCAAGTTAATATATTATTGTGTTAAATACCTCATATTTTACATACAACCTACGCTACCGCTTACAGACAGAAATTAATAATTATACAATAATTGGGGGCAATGGCTGACTTCCTGTTGGGTTTAGGGTATGCTATAGTTACTAAAGGCTTTTTTTTTCTAGACATGATGTGCCTCCCAAATTGATAGCCTCCGTCTTGGTGAAACAAAGGCTTTTTGTTTAGAAAATGGATAGGGTTCGCTATCAAGCATTTTTCCGCGCCCATGCATAAGAACCACATCACATCCATATTCGCCAAGTTTTGTTAACACTTCCGGCGAATACTTTCAAACACACACACACACACACACACACACACACACACACACGCACGC
Organism: Micropterus dolomieu; assembly: GCF_021292245.1. Lineage (NCBI taxonomy): Eukaryota > Metazoa > Chordata > Actinopteri > Centrarchiformes > Centrarchidae > Micropterus > Micropterus dolomieu. Next base: position 33,172,564 of record NC_060166.1, read on the forward strand.
ACACACACACACACACACACACACACACACACACACACACACACACACACACACAAATACTGGTGTTTAACATACCAAGAGATAGTAGAACAATTCCACATTTAATTTGAAACTACAACAGGATTGGTAACATTAGCATTTAGCTCAAAGCATAGCTGAATACAATTTAATAAGTCTAGCATGACAAAGTAAGTATGTGTCCTAAGTTAACCACTGTACAGAAACACTTTTGATTTGGCTAACAGTGTAGGCCACCCTTTCATCTAGCGTCACCCTCAGGGTAAACTTTACTTTTTTTTTGTTGTCACTCCAATTTTAAAATTGTATCGGTGTGTACTAATGAGCAAGTTAGCCTCACAGAGGACTTTATAGAGTTTTACTCTTGTTATAATGTTACCTGTCTGTTTTAGTTTTTGCTGTATGTTCTAAGACTTTGCCCTACTCTGCCATGATCCCAGGAGGGATGTTCCATAGGAGGGCTGTCATCATCAGAGGCATGGTGCCCTTTGAGCAGACGGGTACATATTACACTACAGGGTCTGTGTGCTGCAGGTTGAGAATTAACTTCATGGTGAGCAGATCTCGGGGCATCACCTTGCACATGAACCACAGGGTGAGGGAGGGGTTTAAGAAGCAGCATGATTGGAGGGAGCTGGGGCCAGGAGAACAGAGAGCTATGTCAACCACTGTGTTTATATCAGGTTCTTATACTTCCTGCTGTGTAAATCTTAAGACATTAAGTTATAATGCTGTATTGTTAGTTAGTTGAATTAAAAAACATGTCACTAACACATTTGACACAAAGCTCAGGAAGAGTGATCATTCATGAACACATTTATTTATTATACAAAATACTGTAGATACTGTAAAAAAATGTTTACAAGTCATGACAGTGATAATATAAAGGCAATTATAGTTTAGTCTTCTCCCACTTCAATACACCAGGATACTCACAATCCACATACACATCAAAATACAGGCTCACTGAAGGCACTGAAGATCAAGTAGTGAAATTCTGAAATTTAAGGCTGAACTGACTAAAGTCATGAAGAATGAGATTCCCTTTTTTGCTGGAATCCACTTGGAAGATAGTGTGTTTTTTTCCCCCTCTTTTTGTCAAAGCCCAAAATATTCCAAACCCACTGGTTGGTATAATACAGAATGTGTATCTGTATTGAAATTGGTATGTAAAAGTATGTACAGACCAAATTAGAACAGTGCCTCAGTCTCAGCACCATGCTCTGTAGTTCACAAACAATGTAGGACTACCACTCACAGAGTATACAGTACCAAACGTATTAAAGAAATGCATTCTTTATCTTAACAAGGAATTTCATTAACACACCAGGTATAACATATCCTTGTATCCTGTTTCATATGTAAGTACCTTTGATGTATACAACTGAGAGACACAGTGTCTCATTTAAACAAACATTCTCCCAAAATGTGTGTTGGAATATGGTCCATATATATATATATATATATATAAAAATAAGTGCATGCATGATGCAAAGTTGCAGCTGGTGGAAGCAGAGGCTTGGATGACCACACTTCCATTTGGTTTTCAGCTGCTGCTTTCTGTCTTCTCTTCTTCGACGCTACCGGTAACAGACTATTTACAGTGCTAAACCTCGAAACAAAAATATCCCAGAATAAGCGAGTGGCAGGATGATGTCAGATGACATGTTTCCCACTCTCCCAGTCTTTGCTCATTTACGGAAAACACTCATGGAGTTTAACGCCCTACCATGCTTTTTACAGGCTTTGTTCTCTGCCTTTATGAATAATGCAAGTTGTTACATGTGAAGTGATTTCATGAGAGGCAACTACAGGATTACTGAATGTCCAGAAAGTAATTAAAACACAAAATGAAAAAGCATGAAAGATATACAAATTATAAACAAACATACATAGATATAAAACATTAGTGCAAAGTTGTAGAAATACAAAAATCAGCATTAAACAAATCCAAAATGTGTAATAACACTGTGCTTGAGCCAAAAGCAAAGGTGAGGAGCTTAGCCAACCATTTGCCTTGGATAACTCCATCATGTCCGTACCTATACTCAGTCCATCCATCTGCCTCTGATTATTTGTACCCTCTTGATTTGACCGGTACCTAAGTCCCTGTTGAACAGTCTCAGGTTCCTGAGTTGTGACAAAGATGTGTAGACTTGTTGAATCAGGACTTGCACAGGTGTCGCACCTGTCAGTGAGGAAAGAGTTACCTTGTGTCAACTGTAAATGGCTCACGGTGCTTAATGCACAGCAGTACAACCCCTATAGAGGATGCAGGGGTTGTTAGAACGCTACATTTGGCTATCATACAAACTGCTGTAGGTTCTGATTAAGATGGAGGTTCCTCACTCATACAGCTTTATGCAAAGGTCTCTAAAGCCTGCAGTGGAATATTATTTTCTTTGCAAATTTTGGTTATCTCTCTTAATTTTTCAGTTTTAAAATTCATATTTCATTCTGTTGTTATTGGGTAAAAGTCTTCTAACTTCAGGTATGGTGAACTTTAGTTGGAGGATTACATGATTTTCTGTGGGGAGAGAAAATTCTACCATACTTGAAGTTATGACACCTGTCAAAAACCACAGCTCAAAATAGGAAATTTATGGTACTCAAGCAAAAGAAAATGCTCAACAAAAACAATGTTGGTGATTTTAGCCCAAAACTCTTCTCACTGTCCCTCATAAATCTGCATCAATATAACCTTAAAGCAGCCAGTTATCTTCACCTGATCATATGTTACACTGATACTTCTTTCCCACAAATCCTCAAGTTATTTTTGCGCTGAGTTACACAGGAGCAGGGATCAGATGGGTGAGGTTTCTCCATTAGAGGAACAGTCTCCTCAGCTGGTGTGAGTCCTCCATGTTAGCGCTTACTCATTGGAAAGTTTAAGCACCTGAGTTTGTTTGGTTATAGATTCAGTCTGGCAGTGTCTAGGCTGGTTTCACAGAGACATTTGATTTAGCTTAATCATGTGAGGGAGATCACTCTGTTGTATACAGGTAGTTGGTATTTTATTGCTATAGCAACTGGGAATTCCTTTCTCTGATTGTGCTGCAGTGTATGTGGACAACATGTGCTCTAAACCTGTTCACCCACTGTCTATCGTTGGTGTGTTCCACCTGCTACACTAATCACACATGAACTTTTACACTCACTTGGAAATGTGGTCATTTAAAAAAAAGGGAGGGTTGACAATGGAAATAATCCCAATCCTTCGATTCCTTGGAATGTCTTCGAGTGTGTGTGTGTGTGTTTTTTTGTGCAAAATTTGTATATAGGGACACATTAGGTTTTTTGTGGTCAGTTGCAAGAGGCTGGATCTCATTCTTGGACTAGGGTGAAAGGATGGCACACTTTGGTAGTCTTGTCATTTTTTAAGAGTGAAACCATCACTGCCAGGGCATTTTCCTGGACTGTTCCCTGTCCTCCAGCAGTTCAACAGTCGGGGTGGGAGCTGGGGTGGGGTTGGGAGTCGAGTGGCACGATGGCTGTAGAGGCAGTGTGGCTGTGGAGGACGACACTGGCATATCCAGGCTCTCCAGCGAGTCAGAGAGGGCTCGGTTGGTCTCGTGTTGGGGACAGAGGACATAGCGGTTAGGTTGGTGGACTTCCACTGTGGTCACAGAGTCCAGGCCCTTCAGGCAGAGAGGGGACGGCAACCCAATGGGGTCACGGCCACCTACAGCTCCAAGCTCCATGGAGGATTCATCCATATTGACGTACAAGATCTCGTCAGGATCCTGAGAATCTGGCAGATCTTCAAGGGCCTTTTCCAGCTCACAGCGCAGGGACTCGAATGATGGGCGATCCTTTGGGCTCAGTAGCCAGCATGAGAACATCAAGGCATAGCTGGAGACGATGAAGAAAAGTTAATTGTATACTCCATTATACAGGTTCTATAGTTGCCTTATAACTTCCTAGAAATTAACATATTTCGTGTGTAATTTCTTAGGACATTTTCTGGACTGGAGAATAAATGTAGTGCAATTGGCACACTTCCTATTAATTAACTGCAATTCATTTCAAGCTTAGCCAATAAAGTTTTTTTCCTCAAAAAATAAATTTACTTGAATACACAATAGACTAGAACTGTTTTAGCCTCAATAGCCTTGTGGGGAAAAAAGGTACTTCTAATCTAATCAGGGGGCAAAAGATTTCCAAGGTACTTTATCATCAGCTGAGTGTTTTTTGTGAGGAATGTGCAGTGAAGGAGTCAACACTCACATGCAGTCCAGACAGTCTGGAGGTTGTTTGAGACGATTTCCTTGTCTCAAGTAATCGTAAATCTCACTGTTTTCTACCCCAGGGTATGGAGTCTGGCCCCGTGTGGCAATCTCCCACATGGTGACTCCAAATGACCACTAAGAGTGAGACAGAGAGGGAAGAAAGGAGTAGGAAATAGTAAAGACAGAGAGAAATGGGAAGGGATAAGGAGTTTTGAATTCATTCAGGTTATACACACACACACACACACACACACACACACACTACTCAAACATGAAACTGCACTGGTCAAACATTAGCTAAAGAAATAACACAGCCATGTTTGTCTGGACATTCTACTTTATGCACAACCTACAAAGGAATGTACATCCTTTTTTACACTTTCACATGTGCATGGAAACCAAACATTCAGTGAGGGAAAAAAATTTTGTACGTTTGCCCACTGACAAAGAAATAATCTGTCTATAATTTTAATGGTAGGTTTATTTGAACAGTGAAAGACAGAATAACAACAAAAGAAATCAGAAAAATGCATATCAAAATGATTAATGAGCGAAATAAGTATTTGACCCCTCTGCAAAACATGACTTAGTACTTGGTGGAAAAAACATTGTTGGAAATCACAGAGGTCAGACGTTTTTTGTAGTTGGCCACCAGGTTAGCACACATCTCAAGAGGGATGTTATCCCACTCCTCTTTGCAGATCTTCTCCAAATCATTAAGGTTTTGAGGCTGACGTTTGGCAACTCGAACCTTCAGCTTCCTCCACAAATTTTCTATGGGATTAAGGTCTGGCTAGGCCACTCCAGGACCTTAATGTGCTTCTTTCTGAGCCATTCTGTTGTTGCCTTGGCCGTGTGTTTTGGGTCATTTTCATGCTGGAATACCCATCCACGACCCATTTTCAATGCCCTGGCTGAGGGAAGGAGGTTCTCACCCAAGATTTGATGGTACATGGCTCCGTCCATTGTCCCTTTGATGCGGTGAAGTTGTCCTGTCCCCTAAGCAGACAAACACCCCCACACCACAATGTTTCCACCTCCATGTTTGACGGTGGGGATGGTGTTTTTGGGGTCATAGGCAGCATTCCTCCTTCTCCAAACACGGTGAGTTGAGTTGATGCCAAAGAGCTCGATTTTAGCCCCAGACCGAGGGAGATTGACAGTTCTTTTGTGTTTCTTCCATTTGCGAATAATTGCACCAACTGTTGTCACCTTCTCACCAAGCTGCTTGGCGATGGTCTTGCAGCGCATTCCAGTCTTGTGTAGGTCTACAATCTTGTCCCTAACATCCTTGGACAGCTCTTTGGTCTTGGCCATGGTGGAGAGTTTGGAATCTGATTGATTGATTGCTTCTGTGGACAAGTGTCTTTTATAGAGGTAACAAACATGATTAGGAGTACTCCCTTTAAGAGCGTGCTACTAATCTCAGCTCACTGCCTGTATAAAAGACACGTGGGGGGGCAGAAATCTTTCTGATTACAAATACTTATTCACTTATTAAAATGCAAATCAATTTATAACATACTCCTGCTGCATTTACTTCTCCACTGTTCATCAATATCCTCAATAGTTTCCAAACACTCCAAAATACAGCTGAAATACATTGCTTTTATTGGGTGCTGTCCCTCTCCTTAAAGCTCCAAAACCATGACTTAAAGTAGTGTATTTTGAGATATATTGGTGAAATGAGGATTGATTAAAGAGGTTTTGATTGTTTCTTCTGGGAAATTTATCGCCACTAAAATAATCTATTGTAACTTTTAGAAACACATTTCAAGTCCTTCCAAGTTTTTTGATACTCAAAAGGCAGATTAGGGGAAAAGTACGACTTTAACCTCGAGCGTAATTTAACAGATTCCTGATCCACAATGGGATTATTACAAGCACACACACACACACACACACACACATTGACACAAAAACATAGTAGTTGAACTAACCACATCACTCTTGGTGGTGTAGACACGATCAGCCAAGCTTTCAATAGCGATCCATTTGACAGGCATCTTTGAGATCCGCCCCTGCCTGTAGTAGTCTCCATTGTAGATCTTCTTGGAGAGGCCAAAGTCAGCCACACATACATTCATGTTTTCATTCAGCCTGAGGCAGAGGAAACAGTGTTACAGTGCTGTATTTTTAGAAAACGGGCATTCAGGCAGTGCTGAAAAATGCTAAGTATTAACAGTACTTTTGATACCTTATACTTCTACTCTATTTCAGATTTTGAACTTTCTTATTCCACTACATTTACGTGAAAACTATAGTTAGCAGTATTTTATGAGTATCATCTCATAAAATATGATGCAAGTTATATTATTATGAATTTAGTTAAATGCCCATTTAAGAGTGGCATGCCTTTCCTGTATCATATGTTTTGGGCTTCCCCTCTCAAAAATGTTGCTTTACGAACATCCTCTTGGTCTACTTTCAGTTATTTTTAAGATCTTCTCCAACCCTTGCATGCAGGACAAAAATGGAAAGAGAAAGAACAAGTGATAACACATAAAGGAACCGAGAGTAAAAAGTGGAAGCAGAGATTGTGCTTACATGCAGTTGCGAGCGGCAAGGTCTCTGTGGATGAAGTTCTTGCTGCTGAGGTACTCCATTCCTCGGGCAATATCAGTCATAAACTTTACCAGCATTTGAGAGGGGAGGTACTGCAGGACAGTACAAAGAGGTTTTAGTCACACATCCACCACAGCTGCCATTTCTTTTCTGCACAGTAGAGGGCACTAGGGCCCATCTCTTTGAGGACTTGTGATCAGCCTGAACTGATCCCTGCTTCAAATACTAACAGCCTTCCCCCTGTGGGAAGGATAGGCTTCAACACCACTATGTTTTTGAATGTTTGCTGAACTCATGAATGTTTCAACATTCTGTAAGAATCTTGTTTTGATTAGGCTTGTGTTTCTTAACCCAGCTCTTCAGGGACTTACTGCGTATGGCACTTCTCAATTCCAAAAAAACATCTCATCCATTAAAAAGTAAAACTGCAGATAGCAACGGCAGACACATATCTTGTGTTATAATGATCTCAGAGTGTACGTGCTGCCAAAAAGCGGTGGATGGGGACTCTCTGTAACAAATACATTACGTCTATGTTGACCTTTGGATCCCATTTTGCCGGCAGAAATTCATGTGAACTTCTAAACTACGAACCCATTAAGCTATGTGTGTGTATGCTTGTGACTGCCTGTCTGTGCACGTTTGTGTTGCTGACTGTGCTTTATTATTTGTAATCGGACTAACCACAGGACAATCTCCCAGCCTCGAGTATAGCAGATAGCTGTGCAGGTCTCCATGTTTCATATAGGGCAGGATGACCACAGGGGAGGGGTAACCTTCACTCTCCACAGTCTGCAGACACACACCTGTGAAAACACCACAGCTAAGTATTATACACAAAGACTACATGTTCTATACATATAGAAATTAACACAATTTTACTCACAATCTCAAAACAGCTGTCTTGAGCAGTACTCATTTACTATTAGTTATGCAGATAGCTATTGTTTCATATGTCCAGATTTTGAGATATTCATCTTGAAGATTTCTGTCTCTAACCCATGGACCTCTAGTCTTTCCCTGTTACTCTTGAGAATCTACAGAAAATGCTGTAAATTTGAATTCCTTTGGTGGAAAGCAGTTTCAATCACAACAATTCATAGTGAGGTTTGTGGAGTGTCCTAATGAACTTCAACAGTATTTTTATAAAGACACATTGCTGTTCTGTAATTTTTGTCATTTTCATTAGGTGACCCTTGACATGCCGAGCAGTATGAATTCTGACTCACCTAGAAGCCTCATGACATTGGGATGGTCAAACTCTTTCATGCAGGCAGCCTCACGCAGAAAATCTTCCATCTCTGAGCGGGTACAGATGGCAACTGGAGAGGAGATGGTGCAGAGGTTAGCCCATGTTGTTTTGTATAGCTCATGGCACATGCTGCCAGGCTGAGAGGTTGCCAAGGTAAGAAATAAACTTTTACCTCAGAGGGTGTTTTGGCTCCCAAATGTATTAAACCAAAGATTAATACATGTTAGCAGTTTTTACCACTAAGGTTGTTTTAACACAGCTTAAAACTGGCAGAAAGCTCAAATAAGAGGATGGTACTGTTTTCAGTCCCTAAAAATGCATCCCCCCGCCCAACTTTGGAGTTTTTACACAATTGTCTTTACTTTGGCACCACGGTTTATGTGGGGTCAACTTTTTTCTTCTGCCAATATTTTCTACAAGCTGCGTCTGTTTTCTGATCAAAAACTGAAATTGTTGCCCCCATGTTAATTTCTGACCCGGAGGGCTGTCTATCAAATGGCCTGTGTTCCCAAGATGAAGGGATTCATTGTGGTGATTGCTGAGTACTTTTACTGTCTACTCACTCTTCATAGTCTTGACAGCAACTTTGAGAGCAGACTCCTCCTGAGTCAGCAGCCCTTCCATCACAGAGCCAAACTCCCCTGAAGAAAGAAATTAAATCACAATCAGATCTCTGTTTAGATGTAATTTTAGATGCATCAGCATTAAATATCCTATTAAACAGTGAAGAATGGTTAGTCTCCTGACTTTACAGAGTACAGGGTTTTGAGGTTATTGCATTGTAAACTGTAACTCTAAACCTGGGGTCAAAACATGTTAGTGTCAGACGGAAATAACTGGAGAAAAGTGGAAAGCAAGCATTGGTGCTATGGCAGATAAGTCCTCACTATGCACTATGTAGCAACCCTGATATAAAAGTGTTTACAAATGCATTTCTAACCCTGCTGTTTGTCAGGCACTCTCTGTTCTGAGACTGTACATAGTAACTCCACAGTGTCCCAGAAATTAGACTGACACATATCTAAAAAACAAAAACAAAACAGAGCTGTACCTTCTCCCAGGGTCTTTCCCAGGGTTAGTTTATGTCTATCCACCATCACATCTTGGAGCTTTTCCTTCAGCTCGTCGCTAATGCCCAGGCTGTTCACTAAGGAAGAAAAATAAGGAATTTTAATAGTGTTTGGGGCCCAAGCCCTTTAATGAATAACACAGAAGAGAGAGAAAAACAGCCACATTGTAAAACCACAATGCACAACACTAAGCCAAAAACATAGTGTTAATAAACACTGCCAGTTTAAAAACAATTGGTAAAACCCACCAAAATAAAATGTTAATTGAATCTTTTTAGTTTTCATCTTGTTATTGCAAATAAAGGTAACACTATGTTATTTGAATTTGTACTAATGTAATAAATAATTCTGTGTGTATTGTTCCAAAAATACTTAAAACTATTATTCTACTATTATACTACTATTCTAAGTGTCATTTAATCTTATAAAATATTAAAATTTAACAAATTTTTTTTTACAAAAATGTAATTGAACCTGAACAAAAACTACTAAACTCAGAAAACTAAATCTTACATGCAGCTGAAAATAGAGTCATAAACTATACAAAAATAAAAACTAATTCAGAATCCAAAACTACAATGGAGTCCACTGTGCAGAGATATCAGACATAGAGTCTCTCCCTCCTCTCAGATAATTTTTCAGGTGTCAGACTGTGATCATGCAAGTGACCAGGTGGGGAGGTCAGAGGATTTAAGCTGGTTTAAATATCCCTGACTCCCTTCAGCCACCTGGCTGTCATCGAGCTGTATGGTGGCGAGCAGACAGTGCTACAGACATTAGGGCTGTTTTCACATCTGGGCCAAGATATGACAAGCCAATGACATGCTCAGAGATCCCCCTCCAGCTGCTGCTACACTATCAATCTGCCACGCGTTGGACAACAATGTGCTCAGTCCACAGGCATGTTCCAACACATACTGGTGTGACCTATTAGCCGATGCATGCAATAACAGGAGCCCAAGAGTTCGACTTTGTCCTGAGAATTGGCCAAAATTACTGGTCAACATCAGCAGCACGAATCCTGCCCAAATCCCCCAAATCTAACCCCTTTCTTTATTCCCAGTGCACTCTCCCCTATTCACTCAGAGTACACATTATCGCCACATCTCTTTCTCTTGGCTAGTCTCATTTTACTCACTGAATATATTTGTTTTCTTTTTTTTCCTCTACAGTTTTTCGATTCCCCTTCCTCTTTGTGCCTGTGGTAAGCTGAGACTTTTTTTTTGTATGAGGTTGACACAAATATTGTGCCAGAGACAATGTCAGGGCTTGAATGTTTGCCAGCTGTGTGAATTTTGAGTCCATATTCTGTGTTTTACAGGTGTTTATATGTCTGAGGACTCACAGGGACTGCTGGCTGGTGATAGTACACAAACCACTGCTTTTTATTCAACCAGCACAAGGTTGTTGCTCTACTTGGATGAGACTTGAAACTCCCACTTTACTCCCCAACGGTGAAATTACTCCAGATAGAGCAGTCAAGCAACACCTCATCTGTTGTTACAGGTTGCTTAAATTAGAAATCTCATTTACAGGAGGGGTACGTCAAGTCGCTCTCTCCCTGAAGTAATTGTATCCCCTTTCCCACATCTTCAACCTCTCCAATGTATTATTATCTTGATTTCACCTTCTCTCTCACCTCCTTCTTCTGCTCTGTCAGTAAAATGCAAAATGAAATCAGTCAAAGTCAATAATTCTGCCATTCACACCTGACTGTACATGGCATAACTTCATGAATAGATTTGTTGCACAATAAATGTTATTATTAATTCATTATATAAATTAAGTGGCACAGTGTTGTTGTGGAGTATGTCAGCTAATTGAACACTCCAAGGCTGTTTTCACAACTGTTTGTGTTCTTGCCTTTGATCAACCAAACAAGCTATTCTTGTCTTGAAATGTGGAGATTAGAACAGTCATTTTGTATCATCACAGCCAAAGATTTCCTTCAGTTGAACTGTTGGATCCAGGCCCAGGGCACGAGAGGATTATGCCACTTTTTTGTTTAGCTATCTTTCCTGGGGACAGAGACAGGTTTGGGCATGCTTAGAGACTTTTCTCTTACTGCTGTAGGGACTGTAAGGTGCAATATCAAGTGTCATCTTTCTGAGTAACATGCAGGGGCAGAGAGGGAAACTCACATGTTGCCTCTGTAGTCCTGCGGCTGTATGTGCGGCGAGCGCGGTACCTGACAACCAGCTCTCCGCTCTCCATCATCGGTTCAAATGCCTCTCTGTGAATGCATTCACAACACCATTAGAGGTAATTCTGCAGATGTGTAAACATAGCTGAAGCATGGCATTGCTCCAAGAATGACTGTTTTCGGTTTTCAAAACAGATATCTTCTATGTACAAATGTTTGAGTATGGATGCAGAAGTGAGGCAACTAGGTCAAAGAACTGAAAAAAAGACAAGAAGCTTTTTGGTTTGGCACAGCTATTGAGTTCCTCCCTTCTACCCATGAGGAGCACTAACAGCCTACGCACCCAAAGCGAGTCTCCTTGCGCCGCAGCTTGGCCACGTAAACAGCCATGAGCACAGCTATGGACACAGCGCCGGCAATGGCCATCACCACATACCACCAGTGCCAGGAAAAGGCTTCGGGTGATGATGAACCTGAGAGGAGAGGTGTCGACAGACATGAGGGTTAAGTCAGGTGGGACTATTAAGGTGAAGTAAATCTGAGCTAAATCTGAACATTTCTCTCTAAAAATATGCTCCTTTTTTGTTATTCTGAAAACAAACTACTTTGAGTTCTTGCTGTCCAAACATTCTCCCAGCCTCCCCTGCAACTGCTGTTCACACACAACATCCACCCACTGTTTTCAACTTTCCTCCCATTTACACTAATCCTCCCCCAACTTTCCCTGCCTCTTTTTATCTGCCATTCTTGTTGTTTGAATTGTCTGTCTGGCTCTATTAGACTAAGCAAACAGAGATGCTGCACTGTTCCTGTCTGTTATAAATATTTATGATGCGTCTTCTCATTCACCCCACACCCCTCTTCCCCTTTTCTGTCTCTCTGAGACCCTGTCTTCTCTTTTTTCTCTTCCTTCCTTATTTCTGAGATTCATGGGAAGGGACTTTCATGCTAATGGAGGAACCCACTGGCTGAGAATAAGAAACTGAGAGAACACAATGAGCCCTCTACCACTGTCACCGTGTCATTAAATACCATTTTGAGAGGTCATAGAAGAGCATGTTTGTAAGTGTATATGTCCAAAGCTGGTCATTACACACCTCTAATTTCCTCCATTTCTGTGAGAGTAAAAAAAAAAAAAAGAGCTCATGTCAATATTTTGTATTTAAGGAGAAAAACAACATTTTTTGTTTGGTAAAACCTAAAATGATCAGAATCAGCTTTATTGCCAAGTAGGTTTATGCATTCAAAGAATTTGTTTTGGTGCTTGATTAAGATAGAGGAAGTATTGCAACATGTTAATCCATGTAGAAGTTACATAAAATCTTCTTTTAAAAATGTATTAAGATCATTATAAAATACTACTGAAGTTATGAGCTAAAATCAAACTATTGCTTACGAAATGATGCAGCTTCAGATAAAAAAAGGAATCTTAAATAATCTATACCAGCGATCATTCATGTAACACAATATGTTATAATTTTCTTTGGTCGTTTTGACACTTCATGTGACTCACCAGGAGCAATAAGTGTCAGAGTCTGTGTGGGGGTCCAGGGTCCTTGCCCTCCACCTGTATAGGCACACACTCGAAAAGACACATTGGACAGGGGTACAGACAGATTGATTGACAGCTCAGTGTCCAATCCAGTATCGACAACAAGCTGTCAACAAAGAAAAGAGTGGGACAATCAGTGCCAAACAGAGTGAATATTTTCTTTCCATCACATGTTTTTGTTGTGTTTTGTTGTGAATGTATGTTTCCCACACTGACCTGCTGTGTGGCAGGTGTGCTGTACTCCACCATGTAGCCCTGCAGTTCTCCATTCAGCTTTCCTGGAGGCCCCTCCCACGTCATCAGCACCTCGGTCCCATTTAGCACTGCGGTCACGTTAACAGGTGGGTGTTCTGGCACTGAAAGACAAAACACAACAGAACTTGAAGGCATTCCACTTCTCACACAGTTACATCGAGTTTTACTTGTAGAATTGTTGTAAGGTTAGGTAAGCATGTAGCTCAGGGTGTGGCAGTGTACGTGCCAAAAGACTTTGGGTATGAGTGAGGAGTCGGCAGTGCTGTGACTGTGGCCGCGGTGGACAGGGGCCAGCGGGCTTGGGTTTAGCCAGGCGTGTGTTGTTTTGACAGCCTGGAGCCTCTAGGGTGTGGATAACTACAACAGCTGGAAGGAGAAGATGTCAGAGAATGTGGGGAAGTCAGCTTTATTAGGACAAAAAAGGCACAGACAGGGGCGGTTAGCTGAGTTAAGAAGCCTGTGTGCTCTTTCTGTCTCAGCACGGCTGGCCGAACCCTGGTGGACACATGCTGAGGACTGTATCTCCCTCCTTCATGCTGTCCCCCCTCTTCTGTCCGTCCCTGTTTATTCTCTCGCCTGCCCTTTTCTTTTCTGGCTCTCAAAGAGCAAAAAAAGGCTGCTGGCAGCAGAAATACCCAGTGGAGAAACAACCTGAAGCACATGCTAGAAATAGTATGAGGAATTTGTGTGTGTGTGTGTATGTGTGTGTGTGATTGATGCCTTGTATAGAACAGAAATCCAAGAACCTTTTCACCTTTTCGTAAGAAGACGACGCTGCTTATTTCCTTTGTAACGGTTTCAGTTAACGCTCTCTTTGTCTTTGCTTCTCACTCTCTCTGCAGGCTTACTAAGTCACACAAACTAACTGGACACAAACACACACACACACACACACACACACACACACACACACACACACACACACACACATTCACCAAGTGAGTGTGGCTTTGGGAAACATGGCCCAGCCTATGCATGATGTTATCAGGAAGCGTTTGGACTGTGATTGTTTCCACATGTGGTCCCTGTTCTGCCTGCCAGCGGCAGCAAAAACAACCTCCAAGTCAGGTTTGTTCCAGCAGCTCGTCTCCACCTATGATCCGTCATCTGTCTGTCTCTATCTCTCTCTGCTTCCTTCTCCATCTTTAACTTGCCAATACCACTCCTTTTCTCTCTTTGTCCTCTCCTCTTCATGTCTTTCTCTCTCCCTGCCTTCCATCCAACATGATTCCATCTTTTTTCTTGCCATGTTTTCTTCTCCCTCACTGCCCTCTCTGTGGTAATGCCTCTCTCTTTTTTTGTCATGGAGCTATGAGTTCAAGAAAACAGAGATGTTAATTGTTGACGTAAAACTCATTGAAGGAGAAAAAAACCTTTTTCCCTTGAGAACACTTTAGTTTCAAGCTATAGGTAGTTTAGGTAGTTTAACTACCTATAACTACAGAGGAAGAAAATGCCTCATGTTGTTCCTTTGTCCTTTGGCACATTCAAGCAGCCCTGTTTTGGCAAGAGGCTGAGAAACAAACACTTTTGAGCCACAATTAGTTCACAACAGCAGAGGTTAACATCTGTATCCATGGCAGGCTACTGTTTCACATCCTGTTGCGTACTGCTATTGAAGAAGCAGTGTCGGAAAACCATGCTTGACATCATTCAAACACTGGCAGCGCTCCCCTTCAAGGCAACAGTATTCCTCTGTTCTGTATGCTTCATCTCCTCCTCTCAGTCTGGTTAGTCTCTACGTGGGTCAACACATGGATGGAAAGGGGTCATCCTTAAGCCAAAAATGTACTCATAACCCTGGGATCTGGAGTCTGTTCTCCATAGATGAAAACACAGCACTACACAGGAAACGTGTTTCCCAGATCAGTCAGCGCACAAATGTTAGTGTCATCAAAAATGTCAACTTTTAAGGATATTGCAATTTTTATGGTGGAACAGACTGTTGTCTGTCTTTAGTAAGTGGAGTCCTTTAATGCTTTTTTTACTGGCAGTAGTATTTAACAGGATTAAATGTGACGTGTATGTGTGTTGTACCTCGTCATCATGACTAACTCCCATAGGACGGTAAGTTTGGCTTCATTTTGGGGGTACAGAGACATATGATATGATGTAACAAAAAAGTAGAGGGAGTGCACAATGATACTTTTGTGTTGCCACACCCGGTCTTAGTTCATTCATTCATGTTTGTTTTTTGGAAAGATGCATTTCTGGAGGTATTTTTGGAAGTGAAAGGAAAATGCATGTAAAACATAATCTCTTTGCAGCTTTAGGATTCGGCGGGTGACAGGGGACGTCTCGCTTCCTCTCCCATTGACCAGACCCCCCCCATCTGTCCTCTCATCCTCCGGGGAAAATAGTGGGCTTTGGGAAAATAGCAAATTGAGTGTTTTCTCAAAGCGCCCCCCTTCCCTTGTTTCCCTGCACTTCTATCCATTCCTTGACTACTCCCACCAATAACCCTTTTTTTCTTATTTTCCCACAGTGGCTAGTTGTGTGCTCTGGAAAGAGAAATCACAGGTCATCTGAGGTCCAGAGAAGGGGGAGAATTTACAGATGAAGGAGTGAAGTTAAAAGGCTGGATTCAGAAAAAAAACTTGTTCAACTTGATTGATGCAGGAAATAAATTCCTCAGTGGCTGTTTGTAGTATTTGAGGTAGGAAAAGACTGCAACAAAATGAGAGCAAATTAGCCAAGTCTAACTTGGGAATTGAGGATGGATATGAGAACAAAAAAGAGTTGGCAGGAGAAGAGTCTGTAATGAAGTGAAAAACATAAGAATTAAGGAGGAGACAGAGGAGCAGCAAACGGGGATGTCGGTGCCAGGATGACACATGTAAGAGATAGTGCAGCACATATCTGTTCAATTTATTAATTATAAACAAATGGAGCAGAAAGAAACTCAAGAAAGAAGATTTCAGGCTCAACAATAGAGCCTGATGGAAATTCTGTCATAGTCTTCACCACTGAATCTAAAGAGAAAGATATGGAAAATATCTATCTCTCCCCTTCATTCTCTCACTCCCATTGACCTTCAATGCCCCCTGAAATATTGTGGACCACCAGCTAAATCTTATCCTCTGGGTTTTTTTCATTCTCTCACTCATCTGGACAAGTGCAGAGAGATCTATCAGAGCACAAATGAAACAAAATTGTCCAAAGGAAATTATATCATTTGGCAACTCAGAGGATTTTTCCACTGAAACAAAACAAAGATGACTATAATTTTGCTATAATAAAGAACTGAAACTTAAAATCCGGACAGTAGCCAGCTTATCTCAAAACCACTTTCTCCATTACAGTAACCTTTCAAGGAGTGCTACTTCTCCCTTTTTCAATTTATGAGAAATGCTGGGTTGAAGTATTTTCAGATTATAAGCAGCTTCCATTATGGAAAGCCCCCATCATCTCTCCTGTGGCATATCACCCCTCTTAGTATACACTGTTTCCATTCCAATTCATCCAGGGATAGAGACAGCATGAGCTGGCATGGAAAATCCCACCTCACTTTAAACTCAAACACACAGCAGCCTAGCATTACAGTTTGGACAGAGCGTTGCGATCCTAACTGAAGCCTTTCAGGAGAATTTAACGTCCCCCCTCCCTCCCTCTCCGTTTCCACCAATGCTGTCCCTTCAATACCAGTCAGCCTTCTACCTCAAGAGTTTACATTTGAAACTGGGTTTGCAGAGGTAAAGTAACTTGTGTCTGGTATTCTTCATAAACACAGACACAGACTGCGCCCCCAGAAGTTAAAGGGGCACAGGAAGGAACATTATTACTGTGCACAGTGCTCTGTAATTTGATTCTCTGAATCCTTGTTGTCATACATTATGTTCCCAATAAGTCTTGACACACTTTGAATCAAACTGAAAAGCAGGGGCCACTTTTAGGAGCCTAGATTATAAGAGCTTGCATTCTAGGCAAGATAGAAAACAATCAGACAAACAGACAGCCCAAGGCAGAAGAGATCATTGGATCATAACTACGATATAAGATTAAAATGCCAAATACTCAGCCATTAACCACTGCCTGAGCAAAAAATAAAACTGTTTATATCAGATCTGTAGACCTAAGACTCAAGTTACTTGTGTCACAATTTTAACCTAGCAAAATCCTGGAACAATGAGTAAAAACTCAAGAAAGCAACAGACAGGCCTTGCAAAGTCATAATCTTTAATATTTAGATTAGATTTATCTTAATATTATTTATGTGCAAATGTGCAATACAAACGTATTTCTTCATAGTTCAATAAAATGATCTTTGGTACAGACAAAAACACCCTAAAAAGTGTCTCAATCGATCTATCTGCACCTGTCCTGCACTTGTTACAGTACACAACAGGAATGGGAGGAGACTTGGACTTTAATCAGTAGCCAGCCAGCCTTGACCTTGGCACACTTCAGAGGAGGTGATCCCATGCGCACACACATCCAGGATGAAAAAAAACCCCATCTCTTCACTTGGATGACTTACCTCCTTCTTTGGTGCGTATCTCTACCCAGGGCGACCAGTCAGATGTGCCCTGGCTGCTGTGACAGGCCACCCTGAAAGCATAGAGGCTGTGGGGCTCCAGGTTCCCGATGATGTGCGTGGCTGGTGGGATGTTCACGTTCTGGTTGTGGATCATCTTATCTGGGCCTCCTGTGAAGGACTCTCCTGAATGCCTGGCCTAGAACATTCAGATAACAAATTTAAAATTATTATAGCTTCTACCAGCCTTTACACTTGATTTCAGATGTGTGACAAGATTTGGTGGGTAATCTGTATTGCTTTATGACGCAAACAGGAAGAGGACGCTGTTCTTTCAGTGCCAATGGATCTAAAGCCAAAGTTTTTGGCAATGGCATACAATAGATGAGTTAATGAAAGCATCTCTTTCAACATGTTCATAATTTAAAGTGAAGCCAAAGAAAAAGCTTAAATTATAGTAACAAAAACAAGTGCAGAGCAACAGCAGAGAGCGATTAGAATTAAGGTTGTTTCTCAATATGCGTTCTTCCGTACTTACACTTGCTGTTTTGAGCGCATAAGATTGTTGACACTGACAATTATGGCAAAATGCAGTGCGCTACCCTGTTGAAATTCCTGCACTACGCAAGTCAGTACATAGTGTTCCCAGTGTACTATGTGAAAGTGTACTAATGGAAGTATCCGAATTGAGACACAGCAGTATTTTTTGCGTAAGAAAGCAACTGGATTATTATGGGAAATGTAGTCTTAATTAACACTAATCTAGGAAAGTTTGTCTTTTACTATTTAACTAAACTTGTGGATTGGATTTGGTCTGCTGGAAGAGAAATAATAATAAATGACACAGTTTTTAAATGATTAAAATTGATTTATGTTCATACAATGATATTTCAGTATGCTCATGTCAAGACTAGAAACAAACTTCCTGTTTCTGCAATCAAAGATATTTTCTAATATTATTTTTCCCTGTAGGTACAATAACTGACAGTATTGGGTATGAGGTTTTGTGGGAGAGATGTCTGGGGTGCTGGGGGGTGGTCATTAATTGTAAATTGCCAAAAACAGTGTAAAACCTGCATTGCAGTTTTGAACGTAAACAAATCTCAGTAAGGTGCACTGAAAGCAGAACCCATCAACAAAAAAATCAGAAACCTGCTGTCTCTGCAAACTCTCTGTGGTAAACAAATTTAAAGAGGAACACAGGGCAGGAAAAATGCTTCATTTCAGCAATCTTAAAACCACATTAAAGTTACTGGTCTGGACCATTGCTGCATTGCTCATTATCAAGCGGCTCCTGCAGGCTTCAGGCTGCACTTCACAGGGCAGGCTTTACAGTAAGAGCTGAGAACTTAATAATGACCAAATGAGCAGCCACACCAACATATTAGGTGTGTGTAAACAGCAGATGCTGTTAGCTAGGTTGGGGATGGCATGAATTAGCTAGTGTGATTCAATGGAATATTAAGCTGTATGAATGAGGAATACATGAATGTGTGTGAGTGTGTGATAGAGAGAGAGAATGAGTCATTCCTGACTCGATGAATCACCATCCAGCCTGTACACAACCGTGTTTAATCTAATTGTACACCTCAGCCCTGAGTCACACTTCAGCATGCATTCCCCATCTGTGTCTCAGACCCACAATACCTGCTGTCACTGCCTTTTCCTGTTTTCTGTAACTGACTTTCTCTCTTTCTTTCTTTTATTCATTCATTCTTTCTTTCTTTTCTGTCTTTCTTTTTTATGCTTCCTTTGTGGAGCACAGGAATATTTTTCTGCTTTTTACACTGAAGCCTCTTTCATGTTTCTCTTCGCCACACAATGGACCGTTAAATTCAGATTTTTGCCTCATTCTGCTGAAGCCGGCCCCTCGCCTTGTTCCCCTGTGAGGGTGAAGGGGTGAGGGAGGGCTGAGGGGAGGGGGCAAGAATAGCAAGAGGTATGAGGGGCAGCTTTATTAGAACCAGACGTTTTGGGGTGGTTCTGCTCCGTTTTCCAGGAGAAAATGCTCCTCCTCCCAGCCATGAGCTGTAATAGCCACAGAGCAGGATAGTGGCAGAGAGTCACTGACAGAGAGAGAGAGGGAGTGGTGCTACATAAGATTAGTCCAGGAGGCCACTTTCCCAGAGTGAAACCTGATCTAGTGGTACTAGTATAAAGCAGGGAGGGGTAGAGGATGAGTTAAGAGACGAAAAGAAAAGTAAGCTCTCTTTTCTTTAAAATTAGGCTTACATGAGGTAAGGCCCTGGTCCCACAAATAGGGGGAGGGTGATGTATTTGTTTTACATGCAGGTCAAACAGTTGTGGAGGCTTTTCCAAGCTAGTTTTCCCAGCTAGTTGTGGTATTCACATTTATCTCCTGTTGTCTCACCTGAACAGTGCAGCGGATTATTGGGTAGTCCCCTCCAAAACCAGCCTGCCATGATAAGCGGAGACTGGTCTGGTTGAACTCCACAGCTCTCAGATTCTGAGGTTGGGATGGGAGAACTAAAGAAAGAGAGAAAGACCCAAAAATAAATAGAGATATAACAACAACAAACTATGTAATTAACAATTTTAACTGGAAAATTTTATCCAGAATGAATGAAGAGGGCTGATGTTTATGCTTCCACAGTGTGACACCTACCAGTGATGGTACCAGATCCAGAGGTGGCCACACCTTTGTCGTTATGGGCCTCGCAAGAAAAGGTGCTTGTCCTGTTCAAACCTGGGCAGAAAAATTAAATAACATGCACATCTGAAGTGGGAACATCCAGGGTCTTTTGAAACCTTGCTCAGCATGCTGAGTTGCACATAATGCTGACATGAGAAACACTGTGACAGTTCAAACTAAAGTGAGAATAGTATGAGGGTAATAGTTTCCATAAGGCAGTGTGATCTCTCAGTCAACAGTATTGTGATTAGTATGGGGGTTAGCATGTGCTTGTTGATGTGAGAGTACCATTTTGAGATAATAAACATAATTTTGCCAAGTAATTACTGTAGGTCTACTGTAGCACAGACTCTTGTCTGGCAGGAATGATGCAAACTTGCCTTGGACCAATCTGTGTCAAGAATCTTTCTGCCACATTTCATCAAAAACAGACTAGCAGTCACAGGCTTTTAAAGGTAAAGAATTTGTCCAGTAAAGTCTCTGCAACCCCTCCATCCAACACCACCTTATTCTGTTAAATATGGTATCAGTGTGTCTTATCATGCTCTATTTTAAACCTTTCACATTTGATTACAGTGCTCCTGTCTCCTGAGCTGGGTACAAACATGCTTTCAACACAGTAAGATTTAATCAATCTTTATAAAATAAACTTATTCTTAAGAATCTCTAACCTACATAGTTTAAGACTGCCTAATTGTGGTTTATCATGTCTGCAACCTGATAGTGAAAAAGAAATTGAAGTTGAATTTTTTTTGCAGAGAAGGCTTTTCGAACAAAGCGCATGACCGAGTTGAGGTCCAGGTGTAAAAGGCTGAGCTGCTGCCTTCAAGAGGCTGGGGCTCCTCTGAAGGGGCCAAAACACTGTGACACACATTGACATTCAACAGAGAATGAGTCCTCTCACAAAGTGACTCATAGCATGCTCACACACTCAAATCATTCCACAACACAAGACAGGCTTACACACACACACTGAAACATGTGACTTTCAAGTTTTATCACTGTTATCTAACACCCTAACATTGTCAATAAGCCACAAACTGAGACTCAGAATCACGCAATGTGTTGCTCCGCGCCGACGGCACCAAGCCTCCATTGTGTTGTGGCCGGAAAAAGAACAGGGGGTACGATCCTCGCTGGGTGAAGCAAAGGGTTGTGAGAGAGGAAAAGGAGGGAGGGAGGAGTGAGGGATGACCACTGGCTGTGTGTGTGAATGAACTGCTCATCAGGCTGTCTCGAAATTGCGCCACTCACCCTTCTGTCTCTTTCCTTCCCTATCAGCAAACCGCAAAACAACAATCCCCGGCCAGCTGAGAATGTCATAATCGGTCACTCGGAAGAACTCTTGAGCTCATGAGACAGTATTGACCAACAGTGTTAATGTCAGCTGGGAATAATAGCCCTGGTGCTTCTTTCCTTGGCTGACATGTACAGTGCATTGCTGTGCTTTTCATAGATTTGTACAGAATATTGGATTTAAGGCTATTAATACTTTCATTATTGATTATTCTAATTATTTTTTGATTCATTTAAGAAACTGTACAATGTTACAAAGTAGTGAAATATACCCATCACCATACCCAGATTGTTAGTTTTATCAGACCAGCAATCTAAAATGCAAAGATTTAAAATTAAGTAAGTAAGTAAATCTGAAAACAGTGAATGTTTCTGCATTTTTACTAGATAAAAGATTTAGACATTTGAGCTCTTATTGGATTTTAAATGAAACAATGCCAATGAGGAAGTGCTGACTTTCATATTTAGAGAATTTGAATCAACATTTCGTGAACAGTACTGAAACTGTAGCTTTTTTTTTATATACATACAGCATTTCAAGTATCTGCTGATGTCTACTTTACATCAGACAGTCATTGACTTTAAAGGATAATAATAAGACTTAAGGACATAATAAGACTTAACTTAAGTTGTGTTAACTTACTAAAACTGGTGGAGAATGCATAAAAAGAGCCATCAGATGTGAATGGAAACTACCTGAAACTTGAACTTGATGTGTTGCCCTTGATTCCTTAATGGCTAGAATGAACTTCATACCATTTCTCTTTACGGGCATATTAAATTTTGTTTATTTTTTTATTCTGTTTGTCTTGGTTTGAACTTGTGGTCTGTCAGAGCAGCTGTCCATTCCAGAGACGTGAATGTAGCTTACCGTCAAAGGGATCCTGGTCAGCACCAGCCAGCCTACTCTGATGAGTCAAGTCAGTTTCTTAAACTGGCCGCTATTGCCTGCTCCTCCCTCCTTCCATCTGACTCAGCCTGCTCTGCCTGTCGCCTACTGGACTTAACACAGGCCAGCTATCTGGCAGGCAGCTGTGGTTTGCATTCAAGCAGCAACAGAACCCTTTCTCTCCCTCTTTCTTTTATCTCAGTATGCGCTCTGCCCATCTATTTTCCTTCCACTAATAGGTCCTCTTGTGCCTGCTGCTCTGCCTTTACCCATCAACCACACAACCACAAGGCATGTCCCGAATGTATCCACTGGCGCTGTGCCAGCCAGCTCTCTCTGGGGAGGGTGGTTATTTGGTGGTTTTGTTTAAGCCATGGAGGGGGGGATTTAGAACGCTTTGAAACTACAGAAGACACTTGTAATGTAGCTTTTGAAGGAATACATCAGTTTAAATATATTACATTAAAATCAGTGCTTTTTAAATCGTCATTTAAAAACTTGGGGCTTTTTTTGCTGACAGTGACTTCTTTTTGACTGATGTAGTGCTGAAATGAGTAGCTGATGAATCAATAAAGCAGAAATCAATAATTTCAATGATTGATTAATTGTTTAACTCTTATCATGCAAAAATGCCATTTTCTGGTTCTAGCTTTTCAAATGTGAGGATTTGCTGTTTCAAAAGCTAATGTGGTTCCCAACCCAATGATGTATAACAAGATTTTATTGACAAATCATCTAATTTTAGAAAAGATTTGTACACTTTAAAACATTTACGCATTATAACAGACTTGACGCTACTTCTCTCTCTGCTGTGAATCTGCATCACCCTTTATTATCAATTGATGGTTTTAAAATGCCTTGTTTTAGGCCATGCTGCAACCCCCTCAGCATCCCTGCTCTCCATGCTAATACACCTTGAGTGAAATACGTAATTATTTTAAAAGTGGGTGAATTATTCAATTCTTGCATGTTAATCTGGGACCTTTCGAAGGCACGAACACCGCTAACAATTTGAAAATGTCACCTTATGCTCTGTCAACATGGAATGGGCATTTTTTAGTACTATTTTACTGATTACTAAACATTGGGCTGTATCAGTGCAATGTGAGAGCCCTTGAGGAGTTGATGTAGGATGTATATTTTAATGGGTCTGACTAAGCTGTCTAC
Source organism: Micropterus dolomieu (assembly GCF_021292245.1). NCBI lineage: Eukaryota > Metazoa > Chordata > Actinopteri > Centrarchiformes > Centrarchidae > Micropterus > Micropterus dolomieu. The sequence continues at coordinate 33,196,127 of NC_060166.1, forward strand.
ACGGGGCCTTGACTGCATAGATAATAGAGAGTGAAAGATGATACCTGCGAGGTTGAGTGTGGAGGGTGACAGGGCCACCGGGTCTGTCAGCAAATTGAGAGGAGCACCATCCTGAAGCCAGATGACACTGACTGGCTCTGGAGGTCCGTGGGCCACACATCTCAGGCTCAGGGATACGTTGGCCACTACAGACATGTGCTGAGGCTCCATAGAGAAATGAGGAAGGCCTGAGACAAAATTAGCTGAATCAGGGTCTCGACTTGCTTAACGATCCAAATTAATCTGCAGCACTCAGAGTAGTAGCTATCGTCAGGAAGCTAAAGATGAACTCACCCTCCAGCTGAATGCTCCCCTCCTCAGAAAAGGTCTGGTGGCTTTCTGATAGAACAGCACATCGATAGGAGCCCATGTCAGGAAGCTGGACCTTCTCAATACTGTTATGTGTATAAACGGGTATTATTTGACAGGTTTCATAAAGATCAAGCAGTGGCAAACCAAAGTGATTAAGCAAGTAGATGGAGGCAAAAAGATGCACAAACCCTGATTATTTTCCTTCTAAATTTTGCCATCCAATCATACCAGGATAAAATACATTGAGCTACAGCGAGGCACATGGGATTTTGCTTGCGTTATATAATTTCTTTCAGACTTAATTTTGAAGTGATTAATAGTGGCTGGAAGTCAACATGATGATGTAATCCAGCAACTTTACTGGTTAAGCTAGGTGAAAGGATAAAGGTGGAGGAACAGGAAATAAATAAGAAGAATAGAAAATCACAATCAGATCCATGACTGACATTTTTAGGCCAGGTGTGGCTGCTTTTCAACAGACAAACCTTTATCAATAAATTCCAAGCAGCTAGAAAGTGTCACAGAGAAAAATGCTGCCTACCTGAGTGTGCTCATGATTGTCCAACTGTTGCTGCCAGTGTGAACTTGGAACTGGTTGGTATCTGCATATTGAAGTGGCACATCGTCCCTCAGCCAAAGCACATCAGGGGGGTCCTCTTCCTCTCCCCCTGTACCCTTTAGGGTGCAGTGCATTGTAACAGGTTTGCCCAGTGAAGAGATGACAGTAGTGGGACTCCGCTCAAACTCCATATCTTTGATTAAGAGAGGGAAGAAGCGGGATTAGGGGTTTGTTTTCTTGTTGGCTATTAATTAAACCTTACATACAGTACACCTTTATAACATGATAAATGTTTTCACAGCCAAAAAACCAAAACCTTATTTTACAACAATGGGGAAACTATTTGATAAATTACTAATCTAACTTTTATTATGATTCATTACTAATTAACTAATGATTATCTTAATTATTAACCCCTATATTGATAGTTTTACCATTACCCAATAATCATGTATCTATCAAAAGTAGTAGTAGTAACTGAAATATATTCAATTTCTAGTTATAGAAAAAAAGAAACTGCCTCACCACTAAAATCTTAATTTGTGCTTGTTCTGAGAAATGTTAATGTATCCTGGAAAGTCTTGATTTTGAGATATGATAACAGAAGGTGAACCCAGAGTCCAGTTATCTTGTGTCCTCTAGTGACAGAGGGGCTGACCTGAGAAGGACAGAGCTGATAGTGGGACAAAGGCTACTTGTTAGAGGACTGCTGCTCTCGCTGGTCCCTCAGTGTCAGAGCACAGAGAGCTTCACACAAACACTAAACATTTTCAGAGTTTCTCACAGACACCAATAAAAGGCCTGCAGGTCGTCTGCCAAGATGTCTGTGAATCTGTTCAACATCCCAAAAAACTTAAATGTAATCTCATTGTAAGGCATTCAGCAGAAATGAGTGGTATTCCTGATAATGCTGAGGGCAAGGCATGCATGCTGTTTCAAAGATAAAAGAATGGTCATAGCCTTGAACTCTAAATTTTAAAAGGACACATACATGTGATGGAAATGGATCTCTCCTACAGGAATCCATTTCTTTCTTCTACAGCATAAAATGCTTAGCATCCACAGAGCAGAACAAAGCATCGCACACCTTGTCTTGATAGAATAGACAACAATATAAGAATGTGCAGACTTGGCTTGTGTTCTTGAATTTTAACACAAGAATAAATCACACATGTTTTGGTGATACCTGTAAAGATTTTCTCAAGCTTGTCAACCCGCCCTCCTAGTCAGTTTCATGGCCAACCTTCAACCTCTTACCCCTTCCCTGGGACCCCAGAGGACTCCACTGCAACCCATCTCACACAAACACACATAAACACACATAATTCCGCTTCTGAAAACAGACCTGCAATGTAAAAAGTACACTTTGGCAGCACTTATTTTACTCATAAGTAGAACATGCTCTTGATTCTGTAAATGTGTAATCCACACACACACACACACAACCTAGCATTCAAAAAGCTTGTTCTGGGAGTGTGCAATAAATGAAGGGGCCCACTGAGTCTCTGCTTCACCGCTTCTCTGTCTCTGTGTGCTTTTTGGCGTTAAAAGTCATTACTCCCTTTATTTTTAAGCTTGGCTGAGCCTTTTCAAGAATCTGCGTGGCCATGACTTTGTTTTTTTCCAGTGCCATATTGAACAAAAACAACCATGCTTTCTTCCTCTTTCTTAAGAGCTGCATTCATATAATAATAAGCTTGTAAACCTTTTATGAGAATGTCGAGGTAGACAGAGAGAGCAGGCCATACTGTGTGTGTGTGTGTGTGTGTGTGTGTGTGGCCTGTCTCCAATGATTCATTTGTGCTTAACTACTCCATCTTCTCCCTTTTGTCCCCTGAATTCCCTCGATGCCCCACACTTTTTTTCACGATCTCTCTCTTTTCACCCCATCTCTACTCCTACTCTCTCTCTCTGCTCAGATGCTAAATGTCAGTGGACACGGACATACCAAAAATACCCGACACAGTCTGAGCATTTATCCTCCTCTCACTCCCTCCTTTATGTTTCTGGCTATTTAATGCTACATAACTCAGCCCCTCCATTCACTGCTGCGCCTTTGCCCTTTTCTCATTTAGCCTCCTTTTCATGCCATTCTTTGGATTCATCGCTACACATTTTGCCACCTCCCCTCCGAACTCTTTCTCCTCCACTCTTGCCCCCTTACCCCATCCATCATTTCACTGCTTGAGTCTGAGTCAGACCGGTTCTGACTCACAAACCAAAGCATTCGCCCCCTCCTCATCCCTCACTCCACCACAGCCATCCCTACATCCAAATAGGAACTGAGACATCAGGAAAAATTCTCTTTGAAACCATCAGTCTAAGCTTATAAATCACAGCGGTGTCTAGTAATCTCTGTGCATCCTGGTCATTCATCTGCTGAGGGCAGAGATACAGCTCCCAGAGAGACAGCGTGGGCATGACAGGTGGAGGCCCCCTTAGGGACTCCTTGTTATCATCCACTGGTTACAGTATACCAGATGACTGTTTGATGTTAAAGCAGATAAGGATTTCTGAATGATGGTTGGCAGGGTTCCTTCACTTGTGGTCCTGATGTAAAATGACCTGATATGTACACAATTTTCTAAAAGGGTCTGGTTTCCACCCTTCAATTGAGCAAAACAGCAGATTTGTCACTCTGTTGCTCTGCTATGCTTGTAAAGTGACTTTCTATCATGTTATGATTCTCTCACTTCCAAGCAGGATTTATTTTTATCCCTTTCCCTGCATGGACTACATCTCTCAAAATTCCTCAGTATACCAGTATACCAAAATGCCAGGAATGGTGGGAATCCTGGTCTGGATACCTGGTTTGGATGAGTTCCCAAGAAGAATAAAGATTTTGCAGAAGGGTTTATGTTGGACCTGACCTCAAAAACATTTTAATACCAGTCAAGAAAAACAGCTCTGCATAACAAACCCTCCTCCCTCACCTTTTACCTGCTGTCAATAAATCATCAGCAAAATATAAGTCACTTTCAGAAGTAAAATCTTCAGTCTGACTGAACCAGTCCAACTTATGTTTCATTTGTTTTTTTTGATCACCTTGTTTTAAAAGGCTTTTTTATGAGTGTAATGAATTCCTTCATGTTGGCCAGATGTTGAACACACTTACAGCTGTGGTTGCACTCGCCACCCCAAAGCAAATTGATTTAATAAGTCAGAAGGCTGACTGGGTTAATTGCTCGTTACGATGTTATTCCTCGCACTGAAGTTGACAAACAACCGTCAGCTAGTATACAAGCTGCTGCAGCTGCTCAGAGGAAATTAAACCTTACCTGTCAGTGTGCCGGCGCTTACTGGCCTCCGAGTAGAAAAAATGACGGTGAGGATCAACAAAGACCACATAGACGGGCTCATGTTTTTTCTTGAGAGGAGATCACCCCTGAAAGTGTGCTTTATGAGAAGAGCAGTCATCTTGGAAACATCGCCGAACTCCATCACCGCATCTCAGTAGCTCAAAGATCCAAAGTTGTGCGCTGAAAAAAGTTTCGTTGTGAATCTGGTAATTGCTGAAAATGTGTTTTATCCACAAAGCGGATCCCGTCGTTTCAGTTCCCTTTTTAAGGAGACAGAGTGTGTAAAAATTCAGCGTTAAACAAAGTATTGCTTTCCCCCTAATGCTGTCGTTTTGGTTGATCCCAATACTGCACCAAACTTTTAGGCTACCCAAAAAGCGCACTGCAAAAGGCACTCCAAACTTTATGGCCGCTGATTAAGCTTTTGATGAAGTTGTCCAACGCCAATCTATTTCTAGCAACCGAGGGAGTATTTTGAAACCAATGTTTCTTGCAGTCTGTCGTCCAACTTCTCTCTCCTGCCCACCGGTTCCCTCAGACTCTCTCAGACATTCCCCTCTTTCTCTTCCCTCTCTCCCCCTTCAAACAGGATTCAAATTCCTCAACTCAAGTTCTTTCCACCCTCCTCCTGAGTCTCCCTCCTTTTCTCAGAGGATGTGAGAAACCCTGCGGCATGCTGATTGTCTCAACACAATCCCCCATTCGCTTTTTAATTACATACGGACCCCCGGAGGTTGTAAATAACCCAATATCCAAGTAAATCACCCGTTTCCAGCTTGAAACAAAGTATATGTGTCAGTCTGTAGCAAAGACAGACCTGTTTTCTGCCCATGTGTGGATCACAACATGATAGATAACAGAGTACAAATCAGTCTGTTAAAAAAAAGTTCATCATTGTTTAAGGAGCAGTAACTTACTTTGCTATACCTGTACCACTTGTTTGGTTGTAGCCTAGATTCATTTTCACTTTAGGTGCGTGAATGTCAATATTTGCTTGTCTTATCTGCTGTTATTGGTGGATATCTAGTAATTGTACCCTGGTTTAATTTTACCTGTATGATGTAAACTGACTGTTACTGTGTCCTGATTTTCCGACACTTAAAAATGTGTTTTGCGTGATTTGGTTGGTGGTTTTATATATTTAGTGTAGAGTGGATGAAGACACACTGCCACATCAACAATTTAGTTGACTCATTTGCATTGTTTATGTAAATACAACCAATTAAATTAGTAAAATCAAATCTTAAATTCTTGAAAGAACTTGGTTAAAAAACAAAAACGTCTGCCTTCCAATTAATTTCATCATTGGCCTATAAACCAAATATGTCAAGTCACTTTCAAATGTTCAAAATTTAACCAGGCATTTTAATGTCATATTTTTAATGACAAGATTATAAAAGCCTCTTGATGGAGGCTGGGGAAAAGGGAAGAGACCAAAAATGTATTACAGTAAAGTAATATTCAGAATATTATTTTTGTATTTATTGTTGCTCCACATAACTGGGATTTTGTCTGGGGATTTGTTTGAACATTTCAGCCAAAACAGACTGAAGCGTCATCAGCTGCATTTAGACTAAATAAATGCTGCTGTCCCTGATTCCCATCAGACGCAGGGAGCAGCAGTATGGGGCTGGTTGTGTTGTTGTAGACTGTGTTGTCTGAGGTGACTGTGTGTGTTTAGACAGAGGTGATGATGGTGCTTTAGCTGCCTGCATGGGAGAAGGCCCTGCAGAGTTCACATACCATTCATGAATAATTGATTTGCTGCCTGGATTCCTGTTTTTTCCTTTTCCCATGAAAATGATGGGAGGTGCTGGGACTCAGGTTGCGAAGACCTGGGTCCCACTGGCCCTTTAAGAGTGGCTCTGTGGACAGTGTTGTGTTCCCAGGGTCTTTAATGGAGACAGAGAGGGAGTGAGAAAGACCCCATTGTATATGTTGTCTTTTCAATAGGAGCTTGAGCAATGGTGCTCTCACTGCTCCCAGATAGAACCACAGAGAGAGAGAGAGGCAGGGAGGGAGGGAAGAGGGTCACCGAGGGGGTCCTCTACAAGAAAGAGGGGTGTTCTACTCAAAAACACAAAGTTCTGGGGCTGCATGGGCCGGGAAGTAGCTAGTGATTGTTTGGCTTTTGAGGGGGATGGGCATCAGCTCTGCAGGACTCAGTGTTTAGGTTTAAGCCACACCAAAATCCTGCAAACTTGATTCACCGAAGACTTAAAGACTTATGGATTCTTAGATGAAGCTAAAGTGGATTAACAGAGTTGAAAGCACATGCTCCCGGTAACAAAAACACTTTTACCAAAAAATATGGACACCAGTTATTATGTCCTCTCACAAAGGCAGACTGCAGTGCCAATATTCTAGTTAGTCTCCATTGCCTGCTGAACAAAATAACCTGTTAGTTTCAAAGGAGAGTCCCTCTTGGCTGCAAGACATGGGAAACACCTTCCTACTGCTCTCCCAGCTACAGGGCCATGTGGGAATGCTGACAATGAGCAAACCCCTTCTTCTTCTTTTTACTGCAGGCTGGATGAAGCCAAACTGCTTTCCCCAACCTGTTGATACATCACAAGGACTATAATGACACGTGACTGCCTAAATTTGGCAGAGGCTTTTCTGCCCCCTGCTGGTGGCCAATGCAAAGTCCTCATACTACACCTTACATCAAATCAATTACAGATACAGCAAATACAGGCCGTGATGGTCACTTACATTAAAACCTCATATCTTTATAGTGTATAACTTGTAGGAAATGCATATAAATATGTGTATGTGTACTTTTTGCTACCAAAATATGAACATACATTAATATAGGGTATACTTTAAAGGACAGATTCACGTGTATTAAAGTCTATCTTAAAACAAAACTGATATGCCCATATCTACATTGACAGAGTTAGTTGTCGCTGCAGTTGTTCCTCCTGTCCATATTGAGTGCAAATACATTCCTTCTTGAAGCAATATTAATGTAAGTGATGGGGGACAAAATCCATAGTCCTTGCTCTCGGGAAAATTAGTAATTCTGGCAATCTGAGTAAGACAAAAACTGTATCTTTTAAGTGTATAATGTTTTTAGAATTGTGCTTCCACAGACAGTGTTTCCTTGCTGAGCCACAGCAGAGGGACTGTAACACAGCAGCGGAAATTTGGTCCTACAGTAAAAAAACACTTATAGTAATGACGTTTACAGTGATCAACCGCTTATATGGATCAAAACACTTGGGACAGAATCATTCCTATACAAATGCTGTTTAAATAATTATCTTACAGTAGTCTGCTTACAGTGGTCATTTTGGGTCTTTTCATATACAGTGGGGGAAATAAGTATTTGACCCCTTGCTGATTTTGCAGGTTTGCCCACTTACAAAGAATGCAACGATCTATAATTTTAATCATATGTACATTCTAACAGTGAAAGACAGAATCCCAAAGAAAATTCCAGAAAATCACATCATATGAATTTATAAAAATTGATAACCATCTGATGAGGAAAAACAAGTATTTGACCCCCTGGACAAACAGCATGTTAATATTTTGTAGAAAAGCCATTATTGGCCAACACAGATGTCAAACGGTTTTTATAGTTGGTGACAAGGTTTGTGCACATTTCGGCAGGGATGTTGGCCCACTCCTCCCTGCAGACAGCCTCCAAATCATTCAGGTTCCGAGGTTGTCGCCTGGCAACTCTAATTTTAAGCTCCCTCCAAAGATTTTCAATTGGATTCAGGTCTGGAG
>NC_060166.1:33204173-33225695 GCF_021292245.1 Micropterus dolomieu
CCGACAGTTGATCTTTTCTCTCCAAGTTGCTTTCCGATTCTCTTGTTGCCCATCCCAGCCTTGTGCAGATCAACAATCTTGTCCCTGATTGTCCGTAGAAAGCTCTTTGGTCTTGCCCATGGTGCTGATGTTGGATGCTGGTTGTTTGGGTGTTGACAGGTGTCTTTTATACAGGTAAGGAGGTGAGGCAGGTGTATTTGATGTAGATAATTGGTTGGGATTGGGGCTGTGTCTTAAAGAAAGACTAACTGGCTTGTAGGAGCCAGAATACTTGCTGTTTGGTAGGGGGTCAAATACTTGTTTTTCCTCATCAGATGGTTATCAATTTTTATAAATTCATATGATGTGATTTTCTGGAATTTTCTTTGGGATTCTGTCTTTCAATGTTAGAATGTACATATGATTAAAATTATAGATCGTTGCATTCTTTGTAAGTGGGCAAACCTGCAAAATCAGCAAGGGGTCAAATACTTATTTCCCCCACTGTATGACAACATATATATTTAAATAAATTTAAACTGTCACTAATACTATAGCCCACTACAAGAGCAAATGCCTCATGAGTCCAACCCTTGATACTCTCCTTAATTTTGAACATCTGCTTTCTTTTATAGATGTAGAGTTCATAAATATCCACTTGATAGCACAGATCTGTTGGATGGAAAAATAACACTTATAATAAGTCACTTTAAGAATGAGAACCAGGTTTCCATTAACACTTGGCTTTAAATAACAAGCTCTGTTTATGATTTGTAATAAACTATAAACACAACCAATTATCACTGAGAATTAACTTCCACATTCATCCAAAACAGAAATAGGCTTAAAACAATGGCTGTTGGTGTCATACGGTACATTTCAGATACTTTAAAAACAATTTTTGGGGAAAGATTTGGTGCATATTTGTTGGTTTGTGGGTTTTTACAGACGTGTGTGTTTAATGTATTTATCTATTTTTGTGTATCTTTTCTTTGAAGATTTGTTGGTTGTTTGTCAAGCCCTCCTTTCAATTGTTGTAAGCATGAAACCAGACATTATTCTTCCGTACCGTAACTGTTTTTATTACAGCGTCAACTTAAGTGTGTTGCTTTTTAGTGTCAATTAATACAATATGCATGTATTAATTGCATCTGCATTTATTGAACTAGTTAAGACTGGTTTAGCAAATTAAATTAAGAATCATAGAACCCCAGAATGGCACACATTATGTTCTTCTGTGTTTAATGAGATTTTTTCCCTTGAATCCACAATTTTGGAGGATTTTCATTTAAAGGAATACACTGCACATGAAGGGATGTGACTGCTGAGAGAGCTCATCCTTGTTTATTTTAAATCGATGTGTGTATTTTCTAGCTTTTTGCCTCTGTTGACTTAAATCCATTTGTCATATCCTACTGAATCTTGCGCACTGTACTTAATTTCCCCAAGGGATAACTACACTGTGTCTCTCTTTCTCTTTCTGACACTGCCACCATCTTATAACACATTTATCTGTGAATTTAGGACCTGTTATATAATGTTATTGTAATTGTGATAAGCAAGCACAAGCCAATACAATGAGTGCCGTTTAATCCCGCTTGGATATATGACATTGAAAAACAGTTCATATCTTGGAGGTTGTTGCCTGGAGGGGTATCCCAGGTCTGGGTAGATTAAAGTCTTGGTTGGGCCTATCCACAGCACTGCGACAACAGGCTTCCAGCTGTGCAAGAATAATAATCCCTCTGTTTTAATCTGCTTGAGCGGGAGCAGCTCCAAGCCCTGGTTCGGATGCCATCCAAGGGCACAGAGATACACTGGAAAACAGGTTTGGTGACAGTTTAATGATAAGCTATTATGAATCACCCATATGTTGTGTGCTGGACTGCACATAGAGGTTTGAATCTGTGAGTGTGTTCCTAAAAGAGGAGCAGTATGGGAAAGTCCAACATGACATCTGGTGATGGGCGCAATGAAAATCATGGGATCTTCCTGGTGGGATTTATCTATTGCTGTTATGATTATTTAGGCCTTAAACTATGATGTTTATGTGCATAAGCAGGGATGGCTCCAATTCCACTCACAACAGCACGGGTTTAAAGAAGGAAGGCCTAAATAGTGAGGATTATTTTCTCTCTCTCTCTCTCTCTTTCTCTCTCTCTCTTACCCTATTTTTCAGCATCAAATGCTCTGCCTCTCATTTCAGCCCTTGTTGCTGTGATGACCACAGGCATGAGCACAGCAGGCATTCATCGAGGCTTCCTGAGGAAATATGGTAGGCCCCCTTTGATTCCTTCATTAGTGTGCAGTTCTCTGCCTTCATGTAATGGGTGATAGACTGTATCTCTTTGTCTGAATGTTGTTTGCTTCATTTTTGTGCTCATCATAAAACAAAGCTAACTCAGATCACGATTAAGTAGAAACTGCAAACATAGGTGGATAGGGAGGACATTTAAAATGCACTGCACATTAAGTAACCCACATTTAATGCAAAAAACAATGTAATTCACTAAAATAAAATATTAACTTTGACTTTTGACAGCATACTGTATAACATTCTGATAAGTAGACAGTACATGATCATAGTTGATAATGTTGACGTTACCATTATTTGGTCCATGTGGAGAGTTTTTCTACATTGTGAAACTTCCAAAAACACTGTTCTTACAACAGTACAACAGAACTTATTTTTCACCCAAGGAGTAACACATTTTCAGTTATTCTTCTGAGAACAACAGAGCTCATACAGCTGTTGACGTAACAATGAGTGAGAAGAAAAATGCTGTTTCAGATCAGCACTTCAACTCTGAGATGAGTGATATCAATCTGTGATATAATCGCTCCCACATGTGTTTTTACAGAATGACGAGATGTTCATTTTCAAAGCCAAGTCAGGATTCAGCACTCAGCAAGTGTTTCATGTCTTTGTGCTTTTGTTACATCTGTTTTATATCTCCCTTGATTTGATAGTGGTTCGGGGGACTGAGGCAGAAGATAATGCAATGTCAGCAGTTCTTCTTTAAATTTTTCTTTTACTTCTTTGCTGACTAACAGTAAAATACCTTAGCAATAATGCTCCTATAAATCCATCTCTCTCTCTCTCTCTCTCTCTTGCAAAATCCACCTGTCTTTAATCCTCTGTATGGAGAAATAGAGCAAATCTTTACACACCCATCAACATGTGCTCTCCATCTATTATCATTATTACACAATGGACGGCTGTCTGGGACACTTACAATCTAACACCATCATGTGTGTATCACAGTATGTTCCAAAAACAGAAGCTTTTCCTTTTGTTTCTACAGGTTAACTTGAAGGTAATGAAGAAGTTGACAAACATTGTATTATTGCTGAGTTGCCCTAGATGGCTAGCTGCAAGGACAGGGACATTTATGTTATAATTATTAACTTTCACAAGTTTGTGCTGCTCCAAGCACTGTTGTTTTACACTCTTTGTATAGTTTACATTGTGCTATTTCCCTAGAATTCAGGTCAAATGCAATTGTTTTTTGTTTATTTTAAATACAGTACAGGTTTCGAACAACCCTTCCTTGAAATGTATGATTAGTGATGTGCTGATAAAGGTGAGGTTCTTTTTTATGTATAAATGAACAATATGTTTTCTACAGTTTATTTCCTGCAGAGAATGTCCTCTTGAGAAGTGTAATTACATTTGATACAATGGCTGTATTACAAATGCTATATTTGCAAATTCTTGTATTGAATTACATTGTATTTTAGGGTGTTATATTCATAATAATAATATATCTTAATATTTATCCTATTACATAAATGATTTGGACATAAAACTGAATAAAAAAAACTTTCAATACAGTGCAGTCCAAAGCACAGCCTTAAAAAAATGAATCACCACACAAACAACTAAAGGAGGTAATGAACATTTCAAAATTTCAGGTGTTCGTAATTTTCTGGTCACTGTAATAATTAACGGAAAACTCTAGAGCTTAGCAGGAATTGAAGAAGGTAGCTCAACAAAATATCTTTATTTTTCATGCTGAATGAAAATAAATGACAACAATTAACAACTCTCCACTATGCTGACAAAGTGCAAATTAGTGCAAATGGACACTAATTTCAAAGATGACTGATAGAGTTTAGCCATGTTAGCGGCAAGAATGTGGTACTGCTGTATGGATGGAAATGTTATGCTGTCATTCACCACTTTGGTCCAGATTGAAATACTGTATATCAACAAGTATTTCATAGATTGCCATGAAATTTGGTTCAGCCATTCATGGTCGCCAAAGGCTGAATCTCAACAATATTGGTAATCCTAGACTTTTTTTACGGCCATATACCTGCAAACTGACACTCCCATCTGTCTAAGCTGTACTTTGAGTTTTGTGTTAATTAGCAAATGTCAGCATGCTAACCTTCCTTTAGTGATCATGTTCAATATTATACCTGTAAAACATCAGCATGTTAACATTGTCTAGGAGAGCATGTTGCCATGCTAGTGTTAGCATTTAACTCATCATCACTAAGTAGGCTCCAGCCTCAGAGCTGCTAGCATGACTGTAGACTGTTAGTCCTGTGGAAAGAAAACTTCCTCTGTCTAGTTTTTCAGATCTATTTTCATTTACAGCAGCCTACTGTTAATCTTCTATCACTCATACCATAAATATAATAAAAGCAATAATAAATGGACTAATTCCACCTCCTACATGCAAGCTTCTCTCTGTTGCTTTTTCTTGCTGCAGGGGGCTTCATGTTTAAGCAGTGGAAGGAGCGGTACCTTGTGCTGACCATAGAGGGAAGCCTGTTGGTGTGCCGCGATGCAGAGTCCCCTCCAGACCAGGTGATTGCACTACAAACCAACTGTGAGTCGATTGCAGAGGGACGAGAAATCCTTGACCTGCCAAAGTTGCCACCAGGGGGCAGGAGGGACTGCTGCTTTGCCCTCATCCTGCCTCAGAACAAGTTCCTGCTGCTTCTCACAGACAACCCTGATGACTGCAAGTGGGTCGCTCTCTCTCTCTCTCTCTCTCTCTCTCTTTCCCTCACACACACACACACACACACACACACAAACGCTGTCTTTTGCCCCACTCATTATCAGATGTTAACTACGCAGGTGACATATTGACACATATCGCCTTTGTCCCACTTCCTATGAGACATGTTTACTGCAGACGGTTATCAGACTGGGATAATATCACATTTCCTGTGTTCTAATCTAATGACTTGTCATTTTACCTTTCACAGTCTGTGGCTGAAGCTGATTAGAAAAGTGAGAGAGGTGAGTCTGGTCCTTCTGTCACTTTATTCATCCTGTTTTCATGTCTCCATCTCAACACCTCACCTCTGATTTCTAGTAGTGTGTTTATACTGTATATGCATTTCTAAAAACATCTGAAAACGTCTGAATAATTAAAATTATTTAATATATACAAACATCCAAAGGGAATTCTTTGGGTGTTTTTCATAGCATGTGAGGCTTCTGTGTTAACAGACTGTTTATCTCTGTGATATAATAAACTTGTGTTTGTCTCATTTTCTAGGGTGTCATGTCACCTCTGACCCTTCAGAGACAGCGTAGCATCATTCCTTGCATCACCGACAGAGACCCACTGCCCGACTCTTCAAGTGATAAAGACCCCGGGTCACCCAGGGTTGGTGAGGGCACCCCTCCTTTGTCTCGAGTCCCTGAACGGGGAGGCTCCCTTAGAGACAGAAGCCAAAACCAAGGTATCGTGTCATCTGTGAGAAATTTGCTATGGTATTTTAATTTGTTTGTGATCTCTTAAGTAAAGCTACAGTGTAGTGAACTCTCTCAGCTGTGGGAGATGTGGTGAGTGTAAAGAACAAACTCACAGACACAGAGGTTATTATGGATGACATGTATACTAGCGGTTTTCTGCTTACACATCCAGCAGACAACACAGAGCCATAGCATATTTGTATCCACCTAATTAATTTAAGTCTAATCTTTACTTGCCTTTTAGTTCTAATTTGGCAGAAAAGCCCCTGTGATGTATATCAGAAAAATAATATTTTATGGTTTACCTCTTTTGTTTTGTGCTAGGTAGATAGTGTAGACTAGTGAAACAACAATCAGGCTGAAAATGTCAAAGAAGTGGGACATTAGCAGCAATTTGATTCGCTGTTATTATAATAAATTTGAATGGAGCTTCAATCAAATGCACAGAGACACTTTAGGGAACTTTAATATTAGTTGCTGATGAGTACATGACTGTAATCCCCTACAAATGCAGGAAACCTGGAGGACTGTGGGATCAAGTAAGAGCCATGGTTAAAGGCAGGAAAATGACTGTGAATCTGGATAAAGAGCAAACAAGTTCAAATTTTTAAAACCCAAACTGCAAATTAATCTGATAATTTGACAACTTGGCAACTTTTCTCTAATTTGGTGTATTAAATAAAACAATCGTCCGATGAATTATATATTTTTGCATATTGTTCATATTATTGTTCTAATTCCTTCTACAGCCAGTGGACCACGGCGGCCTCTACGTAGTGCTTCTGTGGCCCCCCCTCATCGTGTGTCAGATTGTCTTCGCCATGGCAACAGCACCGATGCCCGGGCGGTGAGGGCAGTGTGCCTGCTGATGGGAGGGGCAGCGGCCTCCTCCGCTCTGGGCTACCTCAACTCCTGCTCCCCTTCCTCTCCTCTTGCCACCAGAGCCCCAGAGATCGCCCATGGCACAGGGGGCTTTTCCGAGCTTCCCGCAGGAGGCTCCTTCCACGCCTGCAGCCAGGACGTCGACTCTCCTCACTTCAACAGCTTCGACTTTGAAGGAGACTCCGACTTTGATGCATTTGACTGTGGAGGATTTGCTTTTTAGTTTTAACTAGACACAGAGAGAAACTGTTTGAAAGACCTTTTATTCTTATCAAAATCCCTGTGTTGGTATTCCTTTGTAAAAGGATATTGTTATTAATTAATCACTCATTTAGTAATCTCTTTATAAATTAATGAAGGTGTTGTTCCTGGCTTTATGCCCATGCTCCTCAGGTAAATAATTGATGACCTTTACTCCTCTGAACACTGTCTGTCTGTGTTGTATCAGTCTTTTCATACCACAGGACGACTTGAGGTTAACTGGGTGAGCAGTATAATGATTCCAGACAGCCACACGGACATTTATGAGGAAGTGTTTGTCTCAGAACTTTAACAGCTGTGTTTGTCTCACTGTGTCCATTTTATACTTTTTTTAAAAAATGTGACCCCTGTGAAGATTTTCTCCTCCTTCACATTGTCCCTCGTTCATTGGCACTTTGCTCGATTTCCTTTTGCCCTGCTTTCAGAAATCATCCCATTACCCCCATGTGTACATACCAGTATCTTACTGAAATGCAGTCCGAAGGTGAACTCTAAATAAACCCTATTGTCACCATGTCCATGAGTCTTTCTCTTTAGATCCATCTGCTGTTTTTTGGCTGGCAAGGATGGACAGTATAGACAGCAGGCCAAGTTTTGGAGATGAGGGATGACGGAGCAGATTTGCACAAGAGTGGGATAGACAGAATCTGAATGGCCATGTCTGGGTTTACAGCTCATGTGCTGTGACTGTATGTGTTTGTGTGTGTGCTCTCAGTTGTTACAACAGAATGGACTGAATGTGCTGAGATCAACATCTAGCAGCTAATTAGAAACCACTGAGTGAAAGGAAAGCCTGATGGAACAACTGTTTTTGCTTTCTTACTTTGTCACTACAAGAAGGACTCAACTGACACAGTGACCGTGATGCCATAGCTGCAGAGAAATTATTATTTTTCACACAGATGAAAATACACTGAACAAAATTATAAACGTAACAATTTCGTTTTTGCTCCGATTCATCATGAGCTGAACTCAAAGATATAAGACTTTCTCTCTGTACACAAAAGCCCTATTTCTCTCAAATATTGTTCACAAATCTGTCAAAATCTGTGTTAGTGAGCACTTCTCCTTTGGCGAGATAATTCATCCACCTCACAGGTGTGGCATATCAAGATGCTGATCAGACAGCATGGGTATTGCACAGGTGTGCCTTAAGATGGCTACAATAAAAGGCCACTCGAAAATGTGCAGTTCCATCACACAGCACAATGCCACAGATGTTGCAAGTTTTGAGGGAGCGTGCAATTGGCATGCTGACTGCAGGAATGTCCACCAGAGCTGAATTGAATGTTCAATTCTCTACCATAAGCCGTCTCCAAAGGCGTTTCAGAGAATTTGGCAGTACATCCAACCAGCCTCACAACCACAGACCACGTGTAACCACACCAGCCCATGACTTCCACATCCAGCATCTTCACCTCCAAGATCGTCTGAGACCAGCCACCCGGACAGCTGCTGCAACAATTGGTTTGCAGAACCAAAGAATTTCTGCACAAACTGTCAGGAACTGTCTCGTCGAAGCTCATCGTCGTCCTCATCGGGGTCTCAGATTATCTCTATACATAGAGAAAGTCTTGGATCTTTGAGTTCAGCTCATGATGAATGGGGACAAAAACAAAAGTGTTGCGTTTATAATTTTGTTCAGTGTACATTGTTAACATTGTGTTAACCCTTACAAACATGAATCTTTCTGCTTAAAAGCCCTGTCATTTTTATGTATTTTTTACACAAACATCACTTGTGTTGTTCAAACAATGACTGTTATGCAATAGCTTAAAGCCATGTTGCTCAGGATTGGCATGATAGCCAACCAGGCCAAACAGCAATCTACCCTGGTGCCCTTGTCACCGAAAGGCACAAAGTAATGTAGTGTAATAAATGTGTTTGACAATATGCAATACTAAATGACAATACCAAGTGAAGTTAAAGCTGGAATGCAGGACTTTTACATATAAATGTCCGTTACATTCAAGCCCTTTCCAAATGAGTTCACACAATGCTGATTAAGACCGTCACCGCCAGGAAAATCTCTCTGTACTCGCAGTATACCAGAGTTTTAAAATGTGGTCTCACATTCACGAGCAACAACAACTCAGTATGTTAGAGCCATAATGCAGAACCTATTTGTCATAAGAACGTGTTGACAGTATTGTGTAATTACTCTCTCTGTTAGAAGGGGGAGAAAAATGTTCTGCCCTGCAGGTTTAAAATATGTTTTTTAAAGTTGATTTTGTGATTATATTTTCACTCATCATCATACTTCCAGTTAAATACAGACAAAAAATAATTCAAATACAAAGCTAGACAGAAAAATAATCCAGTATCACAAGGGGACAGCTCCAAGTGTGTGAGTTCACACCTGGCATTAGAATGCGTCCCTGCATGCGTCTCAAGTGACCACTAATGCACTTCTCTATGCAAATAAACACAATTTCTGTTTGCAAACATCAAATGTGATAATAATAATAATATTAATAATAATAACTTATATTTTTATAGCACCTTTCAAAGGACCCAAGGACGCTTTGCAAATAAGAAAGGGTGGAGTCCAAAATGACACCAAGTTTGTGGACTTCTTGGGATGGAGAGATGGAGCAACCATCCACTTTGGGGAGTAGATCATCTAACCTCAGGGGCAGCGGCTTGGGAGCCACTACCATTAGCTCTGTTTTGCTGCTGTTTAGTGTGAGTAGATTACATCCACCCGGTTGAGAGAACTTTCTTCACACTCTAAGAAGATTACATGGCCATTTTTCTAGATCGGGTCCCCAAGTCAGAGGCACTGTTTTACCAAAAAATCCACATCCATACTGCTTCCAAGCCACATCTTGCTTCAGTGGTGTAATCAGGGACCACTCGACCACGCAACCCTAACATGCCCTCCAAGAGGTACCCGGTCTCATCCTGCTTTCCGGCTCCATTGTCGCCGTGCCAAGCTCTCTGGTTTTCTCCAACCTCCGGGTCCAAGGTCTGCAGAGAAACAGCAGGTCTTCCCATGATCCTAGATTTCTAGGATTCACTCTCGACACAACCCGTTTCACACTGTAATCTGGATTGAAAGCTCATGCAATCAGCATTCGATCCCCAATTCACTTGGCCCAACCTTGGCCAATGGGATTGAGTTCAACTTTTTCTATCACAAACAACTGATGCCAATCGTACACGGCCACCACATATTCTGCAGGTTTTTGGGGGTTCTTCAAAGAAGACTAATCGCAGCAGAATGGTCCCCGAAACTCTACTACCAACAGCATAGCCCTCTTGCTAATGAAGCACTGCTATAAGAATGTGGCCAAATGTTACCTCCGAATGTGGTCTAAGCAATTGGCACTTACAATACGTGCATTTATACAATGTGAATAAAATCCAAAAGTTGCAATTGAATCAAGAGGAGCAGCCTACAAGAATAGGTCTAAATACTGACCAAAACATTTACCGAACAAACACGATGGATGATACATGATGCAATGGGTTTGCAGTCAGAATCTAAAGCTGATAATACAGGGGGCAACTTTTTGAGCAATGTTGCTGGGCAATCTTGCTTGTAGCAAGCCCGACTATGTTTTGAATGGATAGCGGTGGGGCGGAGCAGGTGGCAGAGTGGTGGGGGAAGGGGATTACGGTAGTAATCTTTTATCATTACCGTTGACGGCAACATTGCCCAGCACCTTTGCTCTAAAAGTTGCTCCGTGTATCATCAGCTTAAGAGTGTGAAAGCTTTGTTGGATAATGTATTTAAAATAACTTCAGCATGACAAGTATTCCCCAAAGTTAATGCTTCTGGCTTTTAAACTCAGCTTTGAAACATACCACTTGGAAATGGACTGACCCAATACAGGGGGCTTAATTGATTTTCGCTGTTTGAACAGCGGCTCTTTGTGTCTGTAGGTGCCATATCCGTACCGCCAGCAAGAGCCGCTCTTCACATGCACAAAAGGGGTCCTGTCTGTCAAAGACGGTTACCGCAAATGTGCCTGTTCATAATTATTCGTGTGGTGTTGTCTGTTCTCATCTCAGGGCATCAAATACTCATGCTTTATTAGCGTTATGTGATGCAAAAGGTATCCTCTGGGTTCGTCTGAATTAGACGCCCTGTCTAGACTGGAAGCGCTAGTAGCTAGCTAGGTAGTTAGCTAGGTAGCTAGCTGTTAGTATAAAATGCGTTGACAGCTTCCCAAAGCATCTTATCCTAACCCTAACCATCAGGGTGTGTGCCTAAACCTAAGTCAGCGATTGTATGCATGTCGATCATGTGAGCAACACAAACGAGGCTAACCCTAGCTGCGGCCTTAGGCCGATGTGCACAGCTGTAGGGTTAGCCTCGTTTGTGTTGCTTACATTTTTTAAACGTTTTTAATGTCTAAAGCAGGGGTATTCAATTAGAATTCAAAGAAATCCAGTTAGAGAAAATTTCCCGAAGCAAAGGTCCGAAACATCATAACGTCTAACTTGCATTATCATTCAGTGCCATAACGTATAGTTTTATCAACATATGTTTTTAGTCAAACACTGACAATATCTCAACAATATTCAGTTTTCACATCAAACTGGGGGGATATTAATGAAAAACTACTCTAATAATAAATTCCAAATTTAAGTAAACTAAAATAAAGTGCTTAATTTCAGGGGAAAAAATCATACAAAGTGTAGCTTGAAGTGATGAAGTGAAGTCTTAACCAATTTTATAATAAACACTCAACACATCTTAACAAATGAACAGCTGTAGCACATGAGACGATTAGAGCACATGCGATTGGTCTGTGAGTTTCCTGGGCCGTTAAATCAGTACAGTAAATGCTAGAAAAGTTGTGCGGGTTAAAAAAAGAGGTAGTAATTCTCAATAATAAACCGGCTATTGGTCGGTGGTCCGCGGTCCACCTGTTAGTGACCTCTGATCTAAAGTATAGTCATATTACATCATAGTGAACACTTAAATCTCCAGTGATTAAAGAACATTGTTATCTCGATATGAAAGATTTAGTCGGATCATTTTGAATAGGCAGATTTGCGGTAACCTTCTTTGACTGACAGAACAGATTTTGCGCATGTGAAGAAAGGCTCTTGCTGGCTGTACGGATCTGGCACTTACAGTGTCAACAGAGACCGTCTGGCGGGCCGCCATCTTGGTGAGGTTGGCTTCGTCGCTAATTTTTGTTTCTGTCGTCAGATTGAAGTGGAGAAGAATAGTTTGTTTTGGCGGAGGCAGTCTTTATCGGCCTCTGCTGGCGACCCGTAGGAGCTACACAGACATCCAGCATATGAATCGATTCGTCTTGTCAATACGAAGAGAAGCCCTGTAGGATGTTCTGTTCTCAAGCTGCGGCCTGTAAAGCATGGGAGTGCTTTTGGTCATATATATTGACTGTTTTTATCAGTATTTCAATGTTTTGGAAGTTTTATGTTATTTGGAACGTGGTTGTATGGAGAGAAATAATGTTTTGAAGATAACTCCCAATAAAAGTGAACATATAAACAGTAAATATGGCCAAAACATGGACATTCGCCTGGTATTTTTTTGAAAGATTGTGTAATAACTGTTGTATATTAGTGTTTTTTTCATCAAATTTACAGTTGCAGTTGTATTCCAGGTGTATTAGAAGATATTCAGGTGCATTATCTACCTTATGATGGTTTTGATGGTTTATTGCATTAAAATATAGCTTTTTTTACCAGGCGAGGATGAAAATATCATATTTTTTCTGTATTTCATCTCCATGTAGTCTGTAATGGTAAAATAAATACGTTAATGTACAATGGATTTATATTCCTTAGCTTCTGACCTTTCAAAGAGGACCAGAATTATGCATCTAGACCTAATGGTTGAGGAGATATTACTGATTTATTTTGGGTATGTTAATTTTGGCGTTTTTCCTGGAAATATTTGCCAGGGTCCATGACTTTCAGTCATACCTGTTAAATTCTTCTACATCAACCCTGTGGAAGAGAGAAGAATTATATGTTTTTGTCAGTGTAATTCAAGTCTGATTTTCTAACAGTTTGCTTTGGCTTCACAATGGCTTTTAGCCAATGAAAAGCAATAATCAGGTGAAGGTACACAGGAGAGTCACATGGCTCACCTGTGGCCTAATAACAGTGCTCCTGCAACTGTTATGTAAACAGAAATATTCAGATAAGCGGCAAGCGAGAAAAGTCAAGAAGACAAAGTGTAAAGAGCATCATGGACTTTTCTGCAACAGTGATCTTGGCAGGGCTGATCTTAATTCTGCTTTGGTTGTTTAGTGTAAAAAACCGTCAGAAGTATTATTTGCCTCCAGGACCTATTGCACTTCCTCTCATAGGCAACCTGCTACAACTGCACAAAAATTAACCTTTTAAAAGCTTTCTTAAGGTGAGTTTGTGTACAAATTGATTTTGCATTGATTTAAGGTTCTATAACAATTTAATCTGAAAATAACTGAGAGCAGTCTCTTCATTATTCTGAATTTGGACTTTGATTGCACGTTGACTTTTGTAGAAAAATAACTACATTTGCATCAGAATTCAGTTTATTTCCTTAACAAATCATGTATTTTTCTAGTTCAGTGAAACCTATGGTCCTGTGATAACATTGTACCTGGGCTTGCAGCGGACAGTTGTTCTGGTAGGATATGACGCAGTGAAGGAGGCTCTGGTAGACCAGGCAGATGACTTCACAGGCAGAGGGCCACTGCCATTTCTGATCAAAGCTACCAAGGGCTATGGTAACACAAGACACTTCAAATCTGTCATCTCTGACAAGGGATCAGTGATGTTTTTAATGGTGACATGCTTGCATGTCTCTTTATCTACCTGGCTTCTTGCATGGCTCCAGTTGGTCAACAAGCACATATTTACTTTTGACAGGCTTGGGGATCAGTAATGGGGAACGTTGGCGCCAACTGAGACGTTTCACATTAACAACCCTAAGAGACTTTGGGATGGGACGCAAGGGGATGGAGGAGTGGATTCAAGAGGAGAGCCAACACTTGAGAGCCAGCATAAATACATACAAAGGTATGTTTTCAGAAGCACATTTTGTGACATCTTTTTCTCCTGATTAATATAATAGGTTAGTCCAAATTTTTTTTCCTTCTCCTTTAGCCACGTCATTTGACCCCACACTATTGCTGAGCCGAACAGTGTCCAATGTGATCTGCTGCCTGGTGTTTGGCCAACGCTTCAGTTATGAAGACAAGCAATTCCTACGCCTCCTCAATATCATAGCTGAGATGCTGAGGTTCAATAGCAGCCCCCAGGGTATGGTAAGTGGAGGTAGGAGCCAAAAAGTCTCCCTCCTCCACTGGGAGCCAAAAAGTCCTGATGGTCCACCAAATACAAATCCATGATTTTTAGTCTGGTTTTCAAATGGAATCATCTTCAAGACATATTAAGAGAGAATGTTCTGTAACACTTTCCCCAAATTCCCCGCGACCCTGTACGCAAGATAAGCGGTTGGCAATGGATGGATGGACTTTCCCCAAATTTATATATATAATTTTGAAATGATTGCCCCAACATACTGAACACATTTCTACATTATTATTCCTCGAGAAACAAAGCTGCAGTGTGCTGTGTGCTTCCTTCCCACAGATGTACAACATCTTTCCCTGGCTCATGGAGCGTCTGCCTGGCCACCAGCACACTGTTTTTGCCCAGATTAAAGAGGTGAGACAGTTTATCAAGATGAAGATCCAAGAGCACAAGGAGACACTGGACCCTAGCTCCCTGAGAGACTATATTGACTGCTTTCTCATCCGAATCAATCAGGTTGGAAAGAACTTCAGCATCATTTGTTTTGCTAAGGGAACCCGAGACCACACTGAGCAATATAACTTCCATCCTCTGAGTTTCAGAGAATGAAAGTCTGATATTGAACAGATGTAATGTCTAGAATAATACTGTTTGATTATTCAAATGCTCCAATTTATGGGAAAAAACCCAAGTGGGTGTCTGTCACCTGCTGTGCATCTTATGACACTATTACCACTTTGTCCTCTCAGGAAAAGGACATTTCCACAACTGACACAACATTGTCCCCTTTAGCCTCCCTCACTATGCACTCCAGGACATCTCTTTCAGGGGTTATACAATCCCCAAGGTATTCTTGATTCCAAAATATCGTATCTATTAGAGAAAAAAATGCATTATTACTAGTGCTGGGCAACGATTAAAATTTTTAATTGCGATTAATCGCATGATTTTCTTGCGATTAATCGCATTGTTACGCACAAAATTGAATAATGAATTCTAAAGTAGTATATTGCACACTTTTGATTTAAATGTACTGCTGTATACACAAAAGTGCAATAACGTGGTTTGCAAACACTTTAAACAAATAAGGTAGTTTTTACCAGCAGTATGCCCTTTACACAGTTGCAATAAAATATGTCTTGTAAATCTCAACTTAAACATTAATGTAATCAAATCAAATATTAAACCAAAGCTATTTGCCACTGCCAGGGAATTACCTTTTATCTAGCTTGTTAAAACAAGTTACCATCAGAATCCAGTTTTCTTGGGATTTTTTCTGAGCAGGTAGGCTATCAGCAGAAACATTTTTATTTTATCAGGGAGCAGCAGAAACAGTCTATGTTCAGCAGCAAGTTTCCCTGTTACAGTGAGGTGAAGTGGTCGAGCACCAGGTGTACTGTGTGCGTTCCTATGAAACTGACGCGGTTGTGCTCGCCTCACGCACACGCCCGCCTGCTGCCGAAGTTGAATTGTCTTGAACTTTTTGTACACGACAAGCAGCACAAATCATTGGAAGAGAGACTGATCCTCACTGTTTGTGAGTTTCCAGAATCTAAATAGTTATCAGGACATCAACAGGAGGGAATTCACATGGCAGAGCATCCCCGCAAAACTAAATGCAGGTCTATCAGGTTAAGTTAGCCTATGTATAATTTTAATTTAAGTTAAAAAGGCTACGGCTGTGTTGCGCACAGAAGCCGTTGCCATGGTTACTATCCATAGAGCGCCTGCAGTTCACTAGCGGAGCGCTGTCTCCCTGTCTATTCACCTGAGAGATCCTGCAGAAGCCTCTCTCAGCTGCTTGTTTGGGAGGGTTATTTGCAGGCTGATCAACATCCCTCCTCTTCTGTGACCCATGGTTTAACTGTAGGCCTATGTGTATTCAGAACCAGTGAGCAATGGACTTTCAAAATAATAATAAAATAAAATGCTTTACATGCCATAAAAAAATTGTTGCCGTTAATTAATTAATGCGTTAATGCGATAATAACGTGTTAACGTGCCCAGCCCTAATTATTACACTAACATGATATCTTGTTTCAATGGGGCACTGTGATTGTTCCCTTGTTACACTCTGTACTGAAAGAGGAAAAGCAATGGGCAACTCCCTGGTCCTTCAACCCCGAACACTTCTTGGACCAGAATGGCAACTTTAAGAAAAATCCTGCTTTCCTGCCATTTTCTGCAGGTAGAACACAGTCGATAAATCATCAGTTCATGTGCATATTAACATGCTGGTGTCAACAACCTCATATGAATCTGTGTTTTCCTTAATAGTTTTCTTTGTGAGTGTGGTGTGTCCATGACAAGTGGGTCATTATATCTCATTTACTGCCCCTTTACAATAACAATCAATCATTTTTATCATTGTTTTGTTTGTAATTGTGTCTCTTCACAGGGAAGAGAGCCTGTGCTGGCGAGTCTCTGGCTCGTATGGAACTTTTTATATTTCTGGTGTCACTGCTGCAGCATTTCACCTTTTCCTGCACTGAAGGCCCTGACAGTATAAACCTCATTCCAGAGTACAGCAGCTTTGCCAATTTGCCTCGCAGGTACCAGATCATCGCCACACAGCGTTGAGAAGAAGAGCTCTAGTCAGACAGTCTATTATCACTTGAAGAACTCACCAGGATGACTATACAACATACACTGCTTTATTGTGATGTATTTGTACAGTTGATGTTTCCTGTTACATGGCTGATATGCTGTAGCAGAAAGGCCCATCAGACGTAAGATGTAATTTAATCAATTCTTCAATTCTAAAAATTAATAATTACATTACTTCTATAAGTCTTTTTTGTGCAAATGGCAATAAATCACTTCCTGATGTGGAACAATTGTCCTGTTTGGAGTAATTCTCTTTATATTACATATTCTTTAATTCTAATTTGATTGGAAAAAGAGCTATTAAACAAGGAAATATCCCCACCAAACATAAACATAAACATAAAACATAAAACCCTCCTTAAAAGAGAAAGTCCTTGACCATTATTATTTATTTAATCTATTTATTTGCTTAATCATTTATTTGCTATATATGTATTTATTTTAATAATGCTACTTGTTTTTAAATCAAGCACTTTAAGCAGATTGTTAAAACTGAAGCTACACAAAGAACGACTTTGTGTTGTGCAGCATTTTGTGCCAATTCCTGGTTTCATTCTGACTGTTTCTATGAAAAACTACAATAACAACAAAGGTTTAAGAGAGATCGCCTGAGCATTGAGGAGACAATAATAAGACAAAGTGTAATGGATTTTTTTGTATTATTATACTTAGCACGGCTGATCTCTGCTCTGCTATGGCTGTTTAGATGGCAGTTTGCAGGACCTCCTGACCTTCTCATCTGAAACTAAACTTGTCTCTAGCAAAGGTGTGACTGTTATAGGTGTGTCTCATTTTCTAATTTTAAGACAAGGACAATCCGTCTTCGCCATTTCGCTAATTTGGAAGCTTCAGTGTTGAATCTATTCAAGAAACCAACAGCTCAACTCTACTGGTCAAATACCCTGACATACAGGCTGTGTCCCCTGATAGAAACAAAGATTTCATGTTTTGTCATGAAATGCAAGCATTAAGTTTTAAATTATTAATATTTTACTATTTTAATTGTGATAATGCTCAAGTAGAATGATACAATATCCGTGGCATTAAGATTTCTAATAAAATGCCCCAAACATTTTTATGCGTGGGTCATTTTTTGTCCTCCTTTGAAAACCAGCAACAAAGACTCACAGAACAGGATTTACCCCGAATAACTTCTTTTTCCTGCTTTTTTGCTCAGCTGCAGTCTGCAAATGAGCATACAACTCAGGCTAAAAGACAGCCCGCACCACAAGCTGCAATAACAGCTTTAGCATGTAGGCTGTTTACACAATCAGTGGCTCTCTATAAAGGGTTAGACCTTCAGTCAGTTGCAGAAGACATAGTTAAACATTTTCTTTCGTGGAGCATTATGGAGTTCTCTGTCACGTTGATTTCAGCAGGGCTAACGTTACTCATTGCTTTGGTGTGGTTGTTCAGTCAGAAGAGCAGTAAGCAGTTACCTCCAGGACCCACTGGCCTGCCTATCATAGGAAACCTTCTACAACTGGACAAAATAGCTCCATTCAAAACTCTGGTAAAGGTAAGAATCTGAGATTGACAACTTTGATTTCCAGTCAGTGATAATACAGTATTTATCTATTTATTGCCATCTACTTAGGTATGTTCATGTTGTTAATATGTGAGGTATTGTAGGTATAGATGGTGGAAACAAATTTCCTGAAAAGGACAATAAAGAATCTAATCTACTTGTCTTTAACCAACATAGTAATGTTTAGCTCTGTTTTCTGTTTTAGCTTTGAGTGTTGCGTAACATTAGCCTAGTTCTTGGCACAATGTCCAAGTGAAGCAAGTAAAATTCTTTTTGTATGGTTAAATTGCATAGCTGATCTTGCCAATCTTACTTGTCAAAAGAAATAGAGTTCTTAAAGTCTTAAAGCAAAGTATTTCATAAGCTTTTCATACCAAGTCTCAGTTACAGAGTTTTGTGTTTGTGATCTGTGTATGATTATGTTTTTGTTCCTAGTCCCAAGGAATCTCTGTTTTGTTCTCTGCAGTGCACTGGGTGTGTTTTCCCTCTTGCATGCTTGTACAACAATAAAATGCATGTTTATTGCTCTGTTTAACCTCCAGCTAAGTGAAAGATATGGCCCTGTGATAACTGTGTACCTGGGGCTTCAGCGCACTGTGGTGCTGGTGGGGTATGATGCAGTGAAGGAGGCACTGGTAGACCAAGCAGATGACTTCACTGGCAGAGGACCTCTTCCTTTACTGCTCAGAGCTACGAAGGGCTATGGTAATATGGAACAACAGAACAGATTTAAAACTTTTCTGGCCAAAAGTTTTAAATCTGTTCTGTTGCACCTTTAAACACACCCAACCGTAATATTACAATCTGCATTACATTTTTTTTTTATTTAATTATTTTTTTAATCACTCAAACTTTTCAACTTGCTGTTCTATGGCACCTTAAAAGATATAATTCTTAGCAGCAGTGAGCTCTTTGTTTCTTTCATATGTGGAGGCAAGATTCATTATGAGTTTCCTTTAACCACCATTTCAACATTTTGAAGGTTTGGTGATTAGTAATGGAGAGCGCTGGAAGCAGTTGCGACGTTTCACTCTGACAACACTTAGAGACTTTGGGATGGGACGCAAGGGGATGGAAGATTGGATCCAGGAGGAGAGCAAACACATGGTGGCCCGCATAAATAGTACCAAAGGTATGTATTTGTGACAATTATTGTGCTTGGCTTGTATGTTTACCCTGTTATGACTAAAAGGTAACACTCAACTCAAACACTTACAGGCGAGGTAGTTACATGTCAAAAGCAACAGATCAACATACATAAGTCAATGCAAGGAGACAACAAGCAGCAGTAATTAAAACAAAACAAATTAACTATTTTCTATATTATACAGCCCTACTTTCAATGAATGATTGATAAAAATCACATAAATTACACATATATGTCCACTCACCAGAACCTGCTAGATTTTTCATGACAAGGGATGTAAGCGCAGGTCTAAACTCATTTAGTTCCCTGGGATTTTTTAAATTTTGGAATTGATATTATAGTGAATGTTTTCCAGATTGTAGATATCTGGCCAATTTCGGCACACATCCGGAAGCCTTAGTGAAGACCCCCCTAAGCAGGTCAGCACAATAGCGCACAGTGCCCACAGATAGCATCAGGACCAGCAGCCTTCATTATGTTCACCCTTTTTAAATAGGGCTATGACACAATCCTGAGATATCATAAATTCATTCTGAGGTACAAGAGATCCCCTATGCATGAAAACATTTACAGAGAACTAAGACCTTTCAAAGTGAGAGAAAAATTTGTTAAAAGTGTTTGTCAAATCAGAATCATCACTCCATTTACACTGATGAATTGTTTAGTCTCATTTGCACATTGATTAATGGACGGAATTGTTTTAATCCCTTGCGGCTGCTTTAAGATTACCAATGTTATATTGCATTTCTACACTACTGTGATAGATGGAGCTGTTTTGTGTAGATGCGCAAGTTGCATACTGTTCATATGTTCTCAAAGGACTTTAAACTGTAAATGTAAATAAATTGTAAATTATATTTGTTTGTGGTTTCTGAAAAAGGGAGCAAAGAGCAAGCAACCACTCATGAGAAATCAACCTCTATATTAAGCAAAAAGGATTGAGTGCTTTTGATTTTGTATTAAATGGTAATGATGACAACAACAAACATAAAAAGAAAGAATAGTCCAAGTGGTGCTGGCATTTTTAACAGTCAAACTGAAAATTTACTGAGTAATTTCACCTTTTTCTCCAGCCACACCTTTTGATCCCACCTACTACATGAGCTGCACCGTGTCCAATGTGATCTGCTGCTTAGTGTTTGGTCAACGCTTCAACTATGACGATGACAACTTCCTCCGTATTCTGCAGACAATTTCAGAAATCCTGAAATTTGGCAGCAGTCCCTGGGGTCAGGTAAAAGGAGGAGATAGAGAAGTGGAGGGCGGGTGGGTTAGTGCTTGGGAAGACCATAGCCACTCTGCAAGGACCAATAAATAACAAGCAATAAATAATGTCATAATTACTATTTACAAAGGTTACACAATTGATTGGACATATTTAAAACCTCCCCATTATAAGGTTTTGATTGAGGGAACCTCAACAATTAGTTAATTTTCTAAGTAAAGAAACTTCTATAACATTTGTGATTTAATATATGATAGTCAGAAATAATTACTGCAGGTGAAGAACTCTATGCAGGATAAAGGATGGCCTTTCCCCTCATTATTTTACCATCATGATCTTCGTGCTTGGTCACTTACCTGCTGTGGATGAGAAAGGGCAACTTGCTGCAACTGAAGAACACATGCAATAGTATGAAGCTCAAGGAAATAAAATCTTCTCTACTTTGACAGCACATATGTTGACCGTTGGGAGTTAACGGTGCAGTTACATAATGGACACGCAAACGTCACCGGTTTGACAACTCATGGTGTGGCATAGAGACACAATACTAATATAATATACAACACAAAGGTTCGGGTTTCTGGAGTCATTAAAGACTGAACATGCCTAGACATGCAATTTGCTGAAGTTCAACAACATTCAGTCTGCCCTTATAGACCGCAATAGACAAGCTGTCCTTACACAGCTGTTCAGAAACTATTCTTTGCCATGATATATTTACGGTGAAGGTCTGTATTTTTATGTAATATCTCAAATACTCAAACACCAAATGTTGGCAGGTACTTTTGACGTAGTTACTACTGGCTGTGGGACACATAGCTGTTGTTAATACATCCTTTCCTCTCCCCATCACAGCTGTATAATATCTTCCCTCGGTTGATGGAATGGCTACCAGGTCAACAGCACACAATATTTGCCGAAGTTGAAGACCTGAGAGACTT
>NC_060166.1:33225716-33299636 GCF_021292245.1 Micropterus dolomieu
AAGCCTCTGTAAACTAAAAGTTAGGTTTGTTTCATTTACTCTGGGCATTTACTCATTATTCATCACATGCAAATGCACATACTCCCAATAATATGAGCCAGTTCTGCAAATACTGAGCAGTGTCAAAGACCCTTGGCAGTATAGGCCACTAGGTTCATAGATGAACTGCATTTGAACATGTTGAATTTTCATATTGCAGGTTATATTGTCAGATCAGTAAAAATGCTCTTGTTTTTTTCTTCTAGGAAAAGCATATTCCCACAACTGAGTTCCACTATGACAATTTGGTGTCAACAGTGATGAATCTGTTCCTGGCAGGAACTGAAACCACCAGCTCAACTATCAGATATGCACTAAGTGTACTGATAAAATACCCCAAAATACAGGGTAGGTCACAGTAGGGCTGTGCGATATGGACCAAAAAGTCATATCCCGGTACTGTTAGACAGGATTCCAGTATAAAATATTTATCAGTATTTTCTGCAAAGTGGGCTGGGGGGTAGTATCTTAGCTTGTCTCTTATTTCACCATTTTAATTATACATTAATATATAACATTCTCCGTCTTAAGTATCACTCACTCACTGATTGAATCTGCTTTAATCAGTTCTCTTCACACTAACAGATCTAACGTACCTCTGCAAACAAATCAGCGTACCCCGCTTCTTTCTGTCTCTCTTTCTCTGTAGCCTATATCTAGTCCAGTGACTTTCTCTCACATAGCAGGCTACGTTGTGGCCTATAAAGTCGCAGAAAAAAAAAAAAACTTGTCTTCTGGACTTTTCCAACCGCGATTCCGTTAACAGCAGCAGCTGCGCACATCAAGGAGTGCCCAACGTTATTCGCATATTTTTTCCCATTGTCCAATCAAATGAATGGAGAGACGGGTCCTCAGTTGTGGTGATGGAAGTTTACAGTTGCTTGGATTGTCCAGAGACTGCAACAAACTGTCCCCGAGTCATCCTAAAATAAGTCTTGACTGTCCATCGTTAAGACGAAGCTCCTGGACCAGCTGGTGGTACTAGCTGGGAACGCATTCTGACTTTTACATTAAATCGATTTTTTTAACCAACTTTCTTTTTGACCACATCTCTATATTCCAACCTTATTGTAGGTTCACAGATAAATGTTTTGATAGACTCAGGGCACTATAGCTCTTGACCTTGCACCTTGTCATTGGTTGCATGTAATGATGATGAAACTGAGCATTTTGAACTTCCTCTAGTGATACATTCTGTCTTCACATCTATGTCAGGCATGTCTAAAAAAAGCTTGAACCAGCAAATGTTTGGCATTTTTGCTATTTAAACAAGTTAAGTATTAATCAAAAGATCAAGTTAGATTTTTTTGTTGATATACTAATTGTTCTGTAAATGAGAAAGCAAGTGGCTTGGACTACGCCACACAAGCTATTCCAGTCATTCCAGCCTTGTCAGGTCAGCTAGTGTCAGGTAACGTTAAATGACCCACGGACATTCAGTTTACTTTCTAGTTTGCAGATGCTGTTGTTGTGATGTTAGCTATAGTAGCAGGAGATACTTGAGTATTGCTGTAGGAAGCTTGGGTGCGGGCTCTGGTACAGTCTCGTCCTGTTTGCATGTTAGCCTCGCAGCAGCTAGCGACAGTTTACTAATTTAGTTAATGTTAGTTACATTACTTGCTGTGTTGTTATATATGGAATTGGATTTCTCCTGAATCGCATATCTCACTTTAAATGTTTTTCTCATTCTGAAGAGACCATGCAAAAGGAGATTGACACTGTGATTGGACAGGGGCGTTGTCCTTATATGGAGGACAGGAAGTGCCTCCCCTTTACAGATGCAGTCCTCCATGAAATTCAGCGTTTAATGGATATTGTCCCCATGAGCGTCCCTCACTATGCACTCCATGACATCTCTTTTCGGGGTTACACAATTCCCAAGGTATTCTGGTTTCATCACATAGTTTTGATGCAAAATATTTCCAGATTACACAAAATGTCCCAAGTGATACATATTTTTTGTCTTAACAGGATACAGTAATTCTTCCCTTGTTGCACTCTTTGCTGAAAACGGAAAAACACTGGGCGACCCCTTGGTCCTTCAATCCCCAGCACTTCCTGGACCAGAATGGCAACTTTAAGAAAAATCCTGCATTCCTGCCATTCTCTGCAGGTAAATTATTAGTTTTTAGTTAATACATTTCTTTCTCACTATGTTTCACTCACTCAGAAAATGTTGCTGAACATTGAACCTACTTGCAGATTATAGTGTTGTCGTGCTCTTTTCTGAGCTATAATGTGTTTAAGAGGCAAATTTTAAAACCCAGTCCCTGCAAATATTTTTCATTTATCACAAGAATATATATATATTCTCATTCTCATAGTTTTTCTTGTGGTAATCTTTCAGGAAAGAGATCTTGTGTCGGAGAGTCCCTCGCTCGCATGGAGATTTTCCTCTTCATGGTGTCACTTCTGCTGCATTTCACCTTTTCTTGCCCTGGAGGACCTGACAGTGTAGATCTCAGCCCTGAGTACAGCAGCTTCGCCAATGTGCCTCGCAAGTACAAGATCATTGCAACACCCCGGGGTTAATGATATTTTACAGCACATTCATGTGTTTTCATATTTTCTTCTAGCCTTGAACCTCCCAAAATCCCAAAATGGATCATTTGATTCTAAAGTACCTCATTTTGTGAGTGGATCATGCAAATTGATTTCTTTCTCCTGGGCATGTAATTCTGAGGTTTACCATGACATCATTTCCGGCCATGTCTTCTCAGAGCCCACAGGGGCATCTGTTGGCAAATAACCTCACAATGTAAAAACTGAGAGGCCATTGATGGTGCTGCAGGCCTGTTAAAAAATTACACTTTTAGTGGTGAAACTGGCTTTCTAAAATATTTTTGTCACATAAATGCTCACACCAGTACAGTACACACAGATATTTGTATTTGAAAGAGGTAGCCAAAGGATTTTTGTTAGAACTGTTTTTGTAATTTCCTGGACTCCTGTTGAGACAATATTTTCACCCCCATCTTATCTACGTTTATAAACACCTGCTCATCATTTAAATAGTGTTACCAGTATTTCCATTAAAGAACCTTAACAAAACACTGTGAAATCATGTTTATACATGTGTCAGCTTGTTCAGTGCTTTTATTACAGCTACAGTATGTTACACCTACAGTCTATTGAGTCAAATATTCACATCCAAAATGCAATTTCTGTGGTTGAATTGATTTATCAAATAAAAAATTGTCAACCAAGGATTAAAAAGGCTGTCTCACTTAATATGTCACAATGGCATTTGGAGTCCTCAGAATAAACAGTATACACAATGTTTATCTTCTACACTGATAGACAAATAATAGTCTAAAATTAAAGATTAAATTCCTGATTGTTTAATTTGTTTATAATTTATATAAACCACGTGACATATGGTTTGGTTTATGGTGTTTTGGAATAGCGCACTACAAACTGAAACAAGCTATTGTGTGATATTGTAATTATGTGTTGTAAAAGGTTATTTCATCAACTGCATGTTGTCATATATCGAGATATGACTAACAGTGTTTTATTACTGTAAATGTGGTTGTTTAATTTTTATTATGTTTTGTTTACTCACTTCATGGTGTGGACTTTGTGTAGGGTTTTTTCTTTGGAACAAAAATGCATGAATCACATGATAAAAGCTAAAAAGAATTGTGTATGAATGTATTTTATTAATAAACAAGAAATACTGAATGTTTTATCCAAATTCCATGTTCCGTTTCCTCACTCAGATTTAATGTATGCGCTGCACAGGGCACCCATTCTGCCAGTGGGTTGATCTTGATTTATCAGTATGCCTCATGGCATGAGGAGACATATTTTGCAGCAATTATTTCACATTTGGGCATTTCTCCCAGTAAATATGTATAAGGAGTTTCTGTGTGTTTGATATGAATTCGAATTCGGGGTATATTTGGGAAATGTTTGCAAAGTGTTTTTGTCTTAGTGTTTTATATTTGGGGCATGAGGTTAGAAAGTGCAGTTCTGTCTCTACCTGTCCTCTGTCACACTGGGAGCAGAGTCTCTCCTCTTGTGGTAGCCAGCTCTGTCTGTGGCGACCCTTTTCTATGGCCAAGCTGTGTTCACTCAGTCTGTATGTTGTCAACATTTTTCTTAGTTTGGGACATTTTATTGTGGTCAGGTAATTTGCCAGTGTGAATTCTCTTTTTAGGTCAGATAACATTGTAATTTACTTTGTGTTTTGGTTGTTTCTTTCCAGTATTCAATATATTTTTCTTTCTGCTTGCTGATAATTTGGAATTTGGAATCTTTTTTAACAATTCCTTCTCACTGTTTTCTTTCTGTCACAATATTTTTTTCTTATGAGCATCACTCTCAAACTTTTTCTTTCCCGACATTTTGATTTAGCTAGCCGCTAGCTTCTGTGACTAGCATATATTTGAATAGACTACTAGAGAAGACGACGCACGCTACAACTGTTTCTATACATTCTGATAGGCTGTCATTTCATGCTTCCCATGTCGGTCACCTGTAAAGTGGATCAATCAGCACCCAAAAACATGAATATCAAGTGATTGACAGAAAATTTGACAAACTACAAAACTGTGATTTTTTTATTGGCTTATGATAGGCCCCTTGTCTTTATAGGCCCTGGGGCTTCAGCCCCAGTAAGCCCGTGCATTAATGGGGGCTTGTCTGTAACCCGTTTTTCACTTACAGAGCACAACCACGTTACCTAATGCATCTAAAACTAATGACAGAAACTACTGTAAATCAACACATCCCCCAGACTCTCAAACCCAGTGTAAAGTTATGTTAACTAAATAAAACTAGTTGGATGATCAACAATAAACCTGTGACCAGTTTGCAGCCAACATTAATAACGTGATGGCAGCCAGCGGGAGGGAAATGATTACGTTAACAGACTACCACAAGTTTGGCAACTAAACAAACGCTCATTTATCTTATCATAACGAACGACAGTTGGACATAGCTAAAGCAAGAAGCAAGCTAACGTTAAATGGCTAATGCTGAGCTAAACATGTTAACTAACCTCACCTATTTTGTGTTAGGAGCTTCTTTGTTTGGGCCTTGTTGTATGAAATTTTAAAGCCAAAGTTTGTGATGAATGGCACAGCAGCTGCCAGTGTTTTCCTCTCTCACGTGTGGCTGTGCGCATCAGATACTACGTATTACGTATAGGTAACGTAGGGAGGAAACAGTAAGGTCAGACTTTTCCTAAAAATAAACACTGTTCACGAGGCCCGCACCTCGAGTCCGAGTCAAGTCTTATGAGGACGCGAGTCTCAAGTTGAGTCTGAAGTCACTGTGTGTGGGACTTAAGTCAACAGAGAGTCCCCATCTCTGTTGTATTATATAGTCAGTACTTGTTTGGGTCCTTATCCAAATTTTACAACGTGTACTCAACCTAAATATGTCATTATTATTACCTGGCTCAGAAGGCCACAACAAAAAGGGAGACACACCACAGTAAACATTTAAGAAAATATTATTTAACGCAAAATAAGCCAAATTAAGACTGTTTCAAAGTAAATGTGATAAAGTATGGTGTATGAACATCAGTAGTTTCAGTTATGTCAGGGCAAGATGATGGATGTGTGTGTGTTGTAATGTGCAAGAAACAATAACTACAACTAAAACAGCATGTATAGAAACCAAGGCAAAGGTGGAACCTGTGGAGGGAAACAGAGGGTAGTAAGTTAGCAGGGAGGTTTGTGTCCTTAGCCCAGCAGCACCATCCCTACAAATGATAATAAGGCATTACAAATACCCTACAAGGCAATTAGCCCAGGTGCCCAGAGTTACTTGATCAGTCTCAGCTCTTAACCTGCGAAGGAGAGAGAGATGGGCAATGAATACACATGACCCCACAGGGCGTTACAGTAATGCATTAATTATTTCCATATTTTTACAATCAAATATATGTGTGAATTCTCCTTTTAGAACAATTGTTCTGTTTGGAGTAATTCTCTTTATATTACATATTCTTTAATTATTTTGTTTGATTGGAAGAAGAGCTAATAAACAAGGAAATGTCCCTACTTATAAAATAGTCATACAACATAAAACCCTCCTTGAAAGACAAAGTCCTTGACCATTGTGCTTCTGTAAAACACCAATTCCAAATCTCGATCTATTTATTTGCTTAATCTTTTATTTGCTGTATATGAATTTATTTTAATAATGCAACTTGTTTTCAAATCAACCACTCTAAGATTGTTATAACTGAAGCTACACAAAGAATGACTTTGTGTTGTGCAGCATTTTGTGCCAGTTCCTAGTTTCATTCTGACTGCGTCTATTAAAAAATTGAAACAACAACAAAGGTTTAAGAGAGATCGCCTGAGTAATGAAGAAACAACAAAAAGACAAAGTGCAATGGATTTTTCTGCTTCAGTAGCACCACTGATAGATGCTCTGCTGTGGCTGTTTAGATGGCTGTTTGCAGGAGCCACTGGCCTTGTTCTCATCTGAAACTAAACTTTTCTCTAGCAAAGGTGTGACTGTTACTGGCCTGTCTCATTTTTGGAGTGAAATAGGTATTTCATATTCTAATTTTAAGAAAAGTACAATCCGTCTGTGACATTTTGCTAATTTGGACACTTCAGTGTTGAATCTCTTCAAGAAACCACCAGCTCAACTCTCAGATATGAGCTGTCTATACTGGCCCCCTACCTAACACAAACAAAGATTTCATGTTTTAGCATTAGGCTATGTCTTAAATGATGAATGACCATTAATATTTTAATTTTGATATTGCCAGGCGTGCGGGAAGACATTTTCGCTTAGGGGTGCTGCAGAGTAGAAATGCGCGCATGCAAAAGTTACGCATTTACAGTAATGTATTACTTTTTGCTGTAATGCAGTTATATAACGCATTACTAAAAAAAAAACGGTAATATTTTACCCTTTACAATCTCAGTAGCGCACGTTACAACTCATTTTAACCCGAAGTTAAGGGATTTTTTTTTATAATTCAACAGAGATTCAAATAATCAATGACGTAATGCGACTGCGTAACGGCCTCTTTCTTAATGGGGAGGCGATTCATTCACCCATGCCTGCCAGTCCAGGGCACACGACTGTGTTTGGGCACGCACTTACAAACTTTCCTTCAACACAAGTGGTTATGGTCGTATGAGGTCACCAAGGTCAGTACCTCTGTAATTATATGTATGTATAAATAAAATAATTCGAATAAAAACCATTGATAACACGATCAACTTAAATGAACGGCATGCGGGCGCAGCTGACTAAACCGTCTCCACCATCATTTCAGCTTGAAAACCTGTTCCGCGCTCAGTGTCAACACTTGGGGAAACACAATGAGCACATGAAAACCTTGTGCGTGCAATAACTGAGAGCACCGCTGTTTCTGGGCAGAGCTTTGGGCAAAACGTTTTGTGACTTTCCGGGTGGGTGAAATAGGGTGAAGCGTCTTCCCCTTAAAAGAGACCTGTGCGCATTTACGCACGGGGCACAGCAGCATAACTTCATGGGGCGGCACCGAGTGGGAATGGGTCAAGGATTATTAGGATGCACTTTCAATAATCATCCGATAATCTCTTTCACACTGGCACTAATATATATATTACTGTCAGCTACGACAACGCCACCTGAGGAATTTCTCCTTTTATCATGAAAATGTAACTTGGTGTTTATTATGTATGCATTTGTTGTGATTTGCCTGCTACCTTGGCCAGGTCTCTCTTGTAAAAGAGATTCTGAATCGCAATGGGACTTCCTGGTTAAATAAATAAATAAATAAATAATAATAATAATAATAATAATAATAATAATAATAATAATAATAATAATGATAATAATAATAATAATAATAATAAAGTATAATCTAAAGTTGACCACACAACACCAAATTCAGTAGAAAGCGCACAGGTACGTTTTACTTGGGGAGGGAGGGACTGAGACAGTGTTTCATTCACATATAAAAATATTCTTTATTTTTAAATTAACATGCATCTAAAATCTCTTAAAAAGCAGCCATTTACCTAAACACTTCTGACATGGGGCACCCAAACCAACACAATTCAAACAAATATTAATTCACTCAAAGCAAAAGTTAATTTGCGCAAATAAATTCAAAGCAACAAATAACTTCAAACCAAGCCAATTCACCCAAGACAAATTTAGTTAAACTAAAACAGATTGTTAACCCAAACCAAACAAACGTTAATTAAACAAAATAAACTATTAACAAAGGCAAAAACAGCAAGGCATAAATGAAAATTAATAAAGAGTAGCACAGTCAGAAGGACAAGGCATAAACGCAAGTCCAGTTAAAGATGAATTAAAACATTAAGGAGCAGCCGAACTATCAGAGGCAACTCAATTAGGAGGCAATTCAACTGTCGCTGAGAGGCAGGACAGCGGGGAGAATGAGGCTGATCCTGCACCGAGCAGCGGAGGATGACTGACGTAAGACCCCGGCGAAGGGGAATCCTCCCACACCCGCACGCGAGGACGATGACAAAAACCAATCAAATATGCAACAGACAGCCAGGAAGAGGAGCCCGTGAACAGACAGCAAACGGCGCAGAGGTGAATACTGCCGACAGCAAACGCTGATGTCAGTGTGGCGAGGAGAGGGGCAGATCATGCGGACGGAGCTTTAAACCCTCCCGCGTCCGCTCAACCAATCCCTGCCGACACTCCCACCTCACAGCGTCACTTCCTACAG
The DNA here is from genome assembly GCF_021292245.1 of Micropterus dolomieu. NCBI lineage: Eukaryota > Metazoa > Chordata > Actinopteri > Centrarchiformes > Centrarchidae > Micropterus > Micropterus dolomieu. The sequence continues at coordinate 33,234,427 of NC_060166.1, forward strand.
CTGTACTGTCACATTCGCATTTAAATTGACACGCCGACAGGATCAGTCAGAATCTAACGTTGATTAATGTTCTGTGTTCATCTTCACATCCAAAAGGTCTCACACAGTCCAGGTTCGTGCAGAGAAACTGTTTACTGTTGTTGGAGTAAAGTAGCGTCTAAATTATTTCAGAAGCTAAAAGTAGAAATCTGTTACCTCTGCAGAGTTTCCACTGTCTGTCCTGTAAATATTAAAACTACAGTTTTACGTTTTGCTACGTAAATGTCCCTGGTTATTTGCTGTGACATTACTGCGCCCATGGAATCGTTTAAAATGACTGACAGCAGCCTCTCAAATCTTTAAAGCAAACTGTTAAAGAAAACACTTTTACATCAACACAATAAAGAAATCACCAGGTTAAAAGGACTGGTTAGGTGGGATAAATCTGAGAAAACACTGTAGGGCCGTAGGATGATTTGTAAGATATTGTCAGAGCCGATCTGCGCATCACACCATTGTAGCTCCTATAATCGTGACAAAACAGTGAAAACAGCTGCTGACATCAAATTATTAGGCTGTATTACCAAGAGCATCCTCTGCATTCAGCACTTACCTGCTGTATTTTATGTTGTCATACAGTAACAATAGTGCCCCTTAAGTAGTCTGCTCATGTAATTTTCAAACTGTGTTCCTCCCTGTCAATAGGGGGTGCTGCAGCACCCTGCGCAGCTCCCTTCCCCGCGCCCTTGGATATTGCCTTTTTATATACAGTCTATGGATATTGCTCAAGTAGAATGATACAATATCCATGGTATTAAGATTTATAACAAAATTCCCCAAACATTTTTACGTGAGTAATTTTTTGTCCCCTACTGAAAACCAGCAACAAAGACTGTTACGGTTCTGCCCGTACTCATAGAAGAGGAGTTACTCTGGATAACTTCTTTTCGCTTCTTTTCTGCTCAGCTGCAGTCTGCAAATAAGCATACAACTCAGGCTATAAGACAGCCCCGCCCCACAAGCTGCAATAACAGCTTTAGCATGTAGGCTGTTTACACAATCAGTGGCTCTCTATAAAGGGTTAGACCTTCAGTCAGTTGCAGAAGACATAGTTAAACATTTTCTTTCGTGGAGCATTATGGAGTTCTCTGTCACGTTGATTTCAGCAGGGCTAACGTTACTCATTGCTTTGGTGTGGTTGTTCAGTCAGAAGAGCAGTAAGCAGTTACCTCCAGGACCCACTGGCCTGCCTATCATAGGAAACCTTCTACAACTGGACAAAATAGCTCCATTCAAAACTCTGGTAAAGGTAAGAATTTCACAACTTTGATTTCCAGCCTGTGATGGTGATAATACAGCATGTATATATTTATCTCAATCGACCTGCCTACAAGAGACAATAAAACCGCACAAGTGAATTGGATGCAGATGTAAAGTTAAGCAGTCCTATAAATATAAAAGTACAGTAGCCGTTCTTATCAAAAGAAACAAGCATTTCACAACTACCACAAGAATGACAATTACTAACAAAAACACTATAGGCCTATTCTAAACAGACCCGTTTAAAAAACATAAATCACAAAGAAACTTTTGTATTTCAAACAAATAGGAGCCTTATTAGAACATTTTAACAAAACTTTCTTCACCGCTGTGCATCATGGGAATTCTGAGGGACTGAACTGACTTGGCAGCTATGTAATATTGACACCCATAGACATAAAATCGCACCCGTCTGCACCATGGTCGGCACCTTTTTATATACAGTGTATGGTCGGCACTTGCGGAGCTTCTCAACTCCGAAAACATTTGAACACATTTTCGATTCACCATCAATTTTCGTAAAACTACCGATATTCAAACTCTACACAGTTGATTTCTCGCCTCAAAACTTCTCAGAAGTGTATTTAAAGTTCTGTTGTTGGCCTCTAAAGTACAAAAGGTATGTAAATGGTATATAAATCTATTAAATGACAAAATAAAACATAACATAACTCTAACTAAAGAACAAAGGGGTATCGTGTGACAAAGGCGTTATAGAAAAATATTTAAATATTTACATATTTTAACTGTTCTGACTGCTTTTTCATTCTTCAAACCAAGTATTAACGTAATGTTTAATGTTTATCTTAAAAAGAGTTAATTGTGGTTTCTTCTTCAACCACTTGTCAACAAAATATATCTTCTTTTACAATCAATATCATTCTTGTAAAAAAAATATAATGTCTCTTTTCTGCAAAATAATAGTTGAACCAGTCAATGTCTTAAAGAAATATTCCAAGTCTAACCAAAATAATTTGGTACAAACACAATCTGAAAATAAATGTCAGATGGTTTCAACTTCGCCACTGCAAAACACACACTTTTCCACAACATCTTTCATGAACCTTGAGATCACCTGGTTCACAGGATAAATCAAATGTATAATTTTAAATGAGACTTCTCTAATTTTGTTGGTGACACAATATTGCTTGTCCATTTCAATTTAGCAATTGTGTCACTAACATTATATCATTTTTAACCCAGCTATTAAAAAATAAAGTTTTATTTTTAAATCTGATTTTTAGATCTTTATTATTCGAAATTAAACATTTATGGGGCGAAAAGGTATGTCTGTAAATAATTAACCAGGACAATAATACTTGTTTATGATAATTGGATAGTACAACAGGAATCTTATTTATGTCAAAATTGCATTGCAGGAGGAATTCAATACCACCTAGTTTTTCAAAAATAAATTCTGGAATTAAGTAGTAAAGTTTAATCCAGTTGACCTTGAATATAGTCTTGGATGTATAAAAATCTAATAAATTTAGACCCCCTTCGCAATATGTGTTACATAAAACCTTCTTTTTTAAATAATGGGGTTTATTTCTCCAGACAAAATTGAAAAGCAACGTGTCTATCTGTTTGACAAGTATTGGTGGGATTTCTGGGACCATTGCTGTATAGACCAGCCTTGATAGTCCTTCAGTTTTAGATAACAATACACGTCCATTAAATGACAGATCTCTCAACAACCAACTATCAAATTTTTTTTTTTACTTTTTCAATCAATGGATTGAAATTCAAATCCACCCTTCTGTCTTGATTTTTGCATATATTAATACCCAGATATGATACAACATCTTTTATAGGGATATCACATATGTCAACCAAGTAATGTCCCTTATTTTTTAAGGCAAAAAGCTCACATCAAGTTAGACCTGATACCGAAGAGAATACATTAACACATTCAATAGCCTTTTCTACTTCTTCTTCATTCTGTAAAAAAAATAGTTGTGTCATCTGCTAATTGACAGCATTTTAATTCTTTTTTGGCTATTTGTATACCTTTTGAAATTATCTTTAAGTGCCATTGTTTGCATGACTAGCAAAAATAAGAAGGGAGTAGCTGGATCCCCTTGTTTAATCCCTCTGCCAATATTAAATCTAGGAGTGATGCCAAATGGTAGTTTAACAGAACTATTACAACCTTTGTAAATCGTCTGGATCGCACGTTTAAAATAACTTCCAAAGGCAAAAAGTCTAAAGTATTAGATAAAAAACTATGCTTCACAGTGTCAAAGGCCTTATAAAAGTCTAAAAACAAAATATAACTATTTTCATTAATAAACTGTTTGTAATCAACTAAATCTAAAATTAGATGAATATTATTACTTATATGCCTTCCACGCATAAAACCAGATTGACAATCATCAATGATTGTATTGAGGCATAAATGCAATCTCTGAGCAAATATTAGAGCAAATAATTTGGCGTCATTGTTTATTAGGGTTATAGGCCTCCAGTTTTCAATCATCAATAAGTCTTTATCTGGTATTAAGGAAATTAGCTCTTGAGACAAGGATGGAGGTAGCTTCCCAACCTCAATTGCTTCCCTAAATACAAATAAAATATTTGCATTATCCCTTATGGAAGTGAAGAAAGACGTACCTTTATTATCACTCCCTTCGGTATATCATTTTTTATAAAAGGTTGTAACAAAATCTGAGATTTGCTTTGCATTTTCTTACACTTGTCCATTAATATTAAGTTTATTTAAAGAGGAAAGACCTGCATTTCTTTTTTCCAAGTTGAAAAAATATTTTATATTTTTTTCTTGTTCTTCCAACCAATTCCTTCTAGGTCTTACAAATGATCCTCTTGCCTTATCTTCGTAAATTTGGTCTAAATCTAATTGTAATTTGGTTAAAGTATCCTTATCTTGTTGACACAATTTCTTTTCCATACATCTTGATTATTTCTTTGGTTATGAAATCTTCTTTTATAAGTTTGGCCTGTGATATATCCTTCCCTCTCTGGATAGCCAATCTTCTGCTTTGCATTAGGATCTATACTGTACGTGAGCCGAGATTAACGTCATCACGTTTTGTGCGCGGTGTCTTCTGGGACAAACCATATTTGGAGGTTCAGCTTTGGTCTGATCTGCGGGCTGCAGCTGGATATATTTGAGTCCCAGGGTATCTGATTTGTTCTCTGCAGGGCACTGGGTGGGTTTAGTTTGTTCCCCCTTGCATGCTTGTACAACAATAAAATGCATGTTTATTGCTCTGTTTAACTTCCAGCTAAGTGAAAGATATGGCCCTGTGATAACTGTGTACCTGGGGCTTCAGCGCACTGTGGTGCTGGTGGGGTATGATGCGGTGAAGGAGGCACTGGTGGACCAAGCAGATGACTTCACTGGCAGAGGACCTATTCCTTTACTGCTCAGAGCTACAAAGGGCTATGGTAATATGGAACTTTTGATGCACACCTTTAAACACACCCAATAGTAATATTACAATCTGTATATTTTTGGAAAAATTGTCAATTTAATTTAATATATTTGTTAATCACTCAAACTTTTCAACCTGCTGTTCTATGGCACCTTAAAGGATATAATTCTTAGCAGCAGTGAGCTCTTTGTTTCTTTCATATGTGGAGGCAAGATTCATTATAAGTTTCCTTTAGCAACCATTTCTACATGTTTGAAGGTTTGGCGATCAGTAATGGAGAGCGGTGGAAGCAGTTGCGACGTTTCACCCTGACAACACTTAGAGACTTTGGGATGGGACGCAAGGGGATGGAAGCGTGGATCCAGGAGGAGAGCAAACACATGGTGGCCCGCATAAATAGTACCAAAGGTATGTATTTGTGACGATTACTGTGCTTGCCTTGTTTGCCCTGTCATAATTAAAAGGTGACGCTAAAAGGTGATCTTTGTATTAGACATATGTCCAATCACCAAAACCTGCTTGTTTTTTTTGTTTTTTTTTATACAAGGGATATAAGTGTCAGTTCCTTGGGATTTATTTAATTTTGGGATTGATATTACAGTGGGTGTTCACCAGATTGTAGATATCTGGAACATGCGGAAGACTTTAGTGTAGAGCTCCTTAAGCTGGTCAGCAAAATAGCGCGCAGTTCTACCACAGATAGCATCAGGACTGACAGCCCTCCTTATGTTCGCCCATTTTAGGACTATGGCACAATCCTGAGATATCATAAAAACATTCTGGGGTACAAGAGACCCTCTAAGCACAAACACATTTACAGAGAACTCAGACCTTTCAAAGTGAGAGAAAAATTTGTTAAAAGTGTTTGTCAAATCAGAATCATCCACTCCATTTACAATGATGAATTGTTTAGTCTCATTTTTTACTGGAGTACAGGAGGGAATTGTTTTACTCCCTTACTTTAAATTGCCAATATTAAATTGCATTTCAACACTATTGTGATAGATGGAGCTATTCTGTGTAGACGCACAAGTTACATACTGTTCATATGTCCTCAAAGGACTTTAAAGGGACTAAATGTAGTTGTTCAATGAAATTACTTATTAATAAATCAAATTTTCTCTGCATTATTGTCAATAGGCTGGAGCCTCACTTAGAAATTAAGCACACGTTTGTTTTCTCTGTTGCTTGGAACAGCCACTATTCTGCTTTTAATGCGAAGGCACCGGGTCGGGACGTAGCCCTACGCGTGCTCCCGAACCTCTCTCAGACTACAGCAACACTGCAGCTAACAAAATGCAGTCCACTAACACCACAAAACAGCCGGTTCCAGGCACAAAACAGACTCCACGTAAGGATACAAAACAACGATAAAGGTTTATGTGATGAAAACTGTCAGGCCAAACGAGATTCAGGGGATGTCTGGTGAAAACAGTGAACATCAGAAAGGCTGGAGTCATATAGAGAGTCACGTTGGCTTGCCGGCTAATGCTGAGCAGATGCTAATGTTATCCAGTACAATATATAATATGTAACGTTATAACTTTCCACATTGCTTCACCTGCTAACGCGATTCATATTACTATCCTGTGTATTATGTCAAATGTTCATTTAGCCAGCAAGAAATTATGTAATGGTACAAAGCAAATGTGGAGCTTTATTTATACTATTTATACCTTGATGCAAGGCAGGAGCCATCAGCTGATGTACTTAAGCACAGAACTACTGCTGTTTGCTTCGTAGTAGACCCATCCAGTAGAAGAACCATCCAATACAGTAATGTTACTTACTGCGGTGTAACTGTTATAAAATGTGGCAACAATCTCATTATAATATTGAGTCTATAGAACACTAACAATTTCATTGTCATCCAATACATTTAGCTGTGTTGACATTGCTGAGCCTCTGGTGAAAGATACACAAATGCGAGCTAATTCACGTTTGCTAGATGCAGTAAATGTACCATTATCATGCAACGAGAATGGATTAGTTCAAACACAAGCTGATAAAAATATTGCTCTAACGCTGCAGAGGGAGTTTACCTGAATTTCCAGCATGTTGTGTGAAGCTGTCTCCCTGTCTGTCTGTAGCCGCTGTCACACCGCCTTTTTTTTCAGAAGGATTGTGTCAATATTCTGGTTTCCCGCACCATCAAAAACATGCTAGGTTGGTTCTCCAGTCAGTGTCGTTTGACCAGACACTGCACTCAATCTGGAGTCTGGTTGCAGTCTTAAAATCGCACCGCTACTGGCCGCTAAAACTAAAACTTGCTTGGTGATTTATAGCTTTTTTGACATTTTCGAGCAAAAAACCCCAACAAATCTACAAGGTGTTTTATATTTTATAGTTTGTTACTTTGTGGTTGACAAATCAGCTCTAATTAATGTTCAATTCAACATTTCAGGCTAGAGCAGATGTTGAACATACAGGGACAGCTCTTTGAGGCCACAGTACTGACTTCATGCAGCTTTCTGTCATACATATATATTTTGGTGGCTGCTCAGGGTATTTTCCAAGCTGACATTGTAAATCAGAAATAGTTCTGAAATTCCAGTTAGAAAAAACTTTATTGCTAAACGAGTGGCTTGTACTGGAAAACAACTCCAGATGTTATATGTTTATATTTGTGTGTGGTTTCTGAAAAAGGGAGAAATAAAAAAAAAAAAAAAGAAAAAGAAAAACCTAATACAAATGATTAAACACAGTCATTACAAGGGACCTAATAAGAATCCTGGATTGATGTACCACTATACATCGCACTGCCACAAGGTGGAACCATGAGACTATAAAAGTGTTGTCTACTGACACTAAACTTTCCCAACTAAGGAGAGCAATGAGCAAGCAACCACTCCAAATAAATCAAACTCTATATTAAACAAAAAAGATTGAGTGCTTTTGACTTTGTATTAAATGGTAATGATGACAACAACAAACATTCATATAAAGAAGATATAAAGCCAGGGGCTGGCATTTCAAACAGTCAAACTGAAAATTCACTTTAGTACTTTCACCTTTTTCTCCAGCCACACCTTTTGATCCCACCTACTACATGAGCTGCACTGTGTCCAATGTGATCTGCTGCTTAGTTTTTGGTCAACGCTTCAACTATGACGATGACAACTTCCTCCGTATTCTGGAGACAATTTCAGAAATCCTGAAATTTGGCAGCAGTCCCTGGGGTCAGGTAAAAGGAGGAGATAGAGAAGTGGAGGGCGGGTGGGTTAGTGCTTGGGAAGACCATAGCCACTCTGCAAGGACCCGAGCAATAAATAATCTTATAATTATTATTAATCAATGTTACACAATTGATAGGACATGATTAAAACCTCCCCATTTTTTAAGGTTTTGATTTAGAGAACCTCACCAATTAGTTACTTAAGTAAAGCAAACTTCTAAAATGTTTTGTGATTGTTATATGATAGTCAGAAATAATTACTGCAGGTGAAGAACTCTATGAAGTATAAAGGATGGCCTTTCCCCTCATTATTTTCTATTTTAGGACACAATGAAGTGTATGTTTGTGCTATGTTTGTCAATTACCTACTGTGGCAGAGAAAGTGCAACTGAAGAACACAGCAATTCAAGGAAATAAAAAATAAAATCTTCATCACTTTGACCGCACATATGTTGACTGTTGCGAATAAATGCTGTAGTTACATAATGCACATGCAAACTTCACCGGTATGACAACTCATTATGTGGCATAGAGAAACAAAATGCATATACAGGAATGCTGCAAGTGATACACAACACAAAGGTTCAGGTTTCTGGAGTCATTAAAGACTGAACATGCCTAGACATGCAATTTGCTGAAGTTCAACAACATTCAGTCTGCCCTTATAGACGGTACTAGACAAGCTGTCCTTACACAGCTTTCACACAGATGTTCATAAACTATTCTTTGCCATGATATATTTACGGTGAAGGTCTGTATTTTTATGTAATATCTCAAATACTCAAACACCAAATGTTGGCAGGTACTTTTGACGTAGTTACTACTGGCTGTGGGACACATAGCTGTTGTTAATACATCCTTTCCTCTCCCCATCACAGCTGTATAATATCTTCCCTCGGTTGATGGAATGGCTACCAGGTCAACAGCACACAATATTTGCCGAAGTTGAAGACCTGAGAGACTTTATGATGAGAAGGATCCAGGAACACCAGGACACGCTGAACCCCAGCTCACCCAGAGATTACATCGACTGCTTTCTCACTAGACTCAGTCAGGCATGTTAGAACTCATTAACTAGAATAAGCCTCTGTAAACTAAAAGTTAGGTTTGTTTCATTTACTCTGGGCATTTACTCATTATTCATCACATGCAAATGCACATACTCCCAATAATATGAGCTAGTTCTGCAAATACTGAGCAGTGTCAAAGACCCTTGGCAGTATAGGCCACTAGGTTCATAGATGAACTGCATTTGAACATGTTGAATTTTCATATTGCAGGTTATATTGTCAGATCAGTAAAAATGCTCTTGTTTTTTTCTTCTAGGAAAAGCATATTCCCACAACTGAGTTCCACTATGACAATTTGGTGTCAACAGTGTTGAATCTGTTCCTGGCAGGAACTGAAACCACCAGCTCAACTATCAGATATGCACTAAGTGTACTGATAAAATACCCCAAAATACAGGGTAGGTCACAGAAGTCAGTGTAACCTTGCTTCATGTAGACACTGGGGACACATTCAACAAGCTTGACGTTAAATTGATTTTTCTTTTTAAACACATCTCTATTTGCACTCTTATTGTAGGTTCACAGATAAATGTTTTGATTCGCGGCACTATAGCTTTTGACCTTGCACCTTGTCATTGGTTGCGTGTAGAGTAGTCCTCTAGTGATACATTCACTCAAGATGAATGTCAGGCATGTATAAAAAAGCAGCAAATCACCACAATTGAGAAGCTGGAACAAGTAAATGTTTGGGTTAAGGTTTATCAAACAATCAAGTTTTTTTTTTGTTGATTACCTAATTTATTGTCCTGTAAATGGGAAACAAAGTGGCTCAGATCACGCCACACATCACTATTCCAGCCATTCCAGCCATGATTTGTGTGTCAGGTAACGTTATATGACTTGCCCACGTACATTCAGCTTACTTTCTAGTTTGCAGATATATGCTGTTGTTGTGATGTTAGCTATAGCAGCAAGAGAGTTGTGAATATCGCTGTCTGGGACATTTTAGCATGTTAGCCTCGCAGCAGCTGTAGCGACAGTTTGCTAATGTTAGTTACATTACTTGCTGTGTTGTTATATATGGAATTGGATTTCTCCTGAATTGCATATCTCACTTTAAATGTTTTTCTCATTCTGAAGAGACCATGCAAAAGGAGATTGATACTGTGATTGGACAGGGGCGTTGTCCTTATATGGAGGACAGGAAGTGCCTCCCCTTTACAGATGCAGTCCTCCATGAAATTCAGCGTTTTCTGGACATTGCCCCTATGAGCTTCCCTCACTATGCACTCCATGACATCTCTTTTCGGGGTTACACAATTCCCAAGGTATTCTGGTTTCAACACATAGTTTTACTGATGCAAAATGTTCCCAGATAATACAAAATGTCCCATGTGATACATATTTTTTGTCTCAACAGAATACAATAATTGTTCCCTTGTTGCACTCTTTGCTGAAAACGGAAAAACACTGGGCGACCCCTTGGTCCTTCAATCCCCAGCACTTCCTGGACCAGAATGGCAACTTTAAGAACAATCCTGCATTCCTGCCATTCTCTGCAGGTAAATTATTAGTTTTTAGTTAATACATTTCTTTCTCACTATGTTTCACTCACTCAGAAAATGTTGCTGAACATTGAACCTACTTGCAGATTATAGTGTTGTCGTGCTCTTTTCTGAGCTATAATGTGTTTAAGAGGCAAATTATAAACCCAGTCCCTGCAAATATTTTTCAATTTATCTCAAGAATATATATATATATTCTCATTCTCATACTTTTTTTGTGTGGTAATCTTTCAGGAAAGAGATCTTGTGTCGGAGAGTCCCTCGCTCGCATGGAGATTTTCCTCTTCATGGTGTCACTTCTGCAGCATTTCACCTTTTCTTGCCCTGGAGGACCTGACAGTGTAGATCTCAGCCCTGAGAACAGCAGCTTCGCCAATGTGCCTCGCAAGTACAAGATCATTGCAACACCCCGGGGTTAATGAGATTTTACAGCATACTCATGTGTTTTCATATTTTCTTCTAGCCTTCAAACTCCCAAAATCCCAAATGGATCATTTGATTCTAAAGTACCTCATTTTGTGAGTAGATCAAGAAAATTGATTTCTTTCTCCTGGGCATGTAACTCCGGCCATGTTTACTTCTGGCCATGTCTTCTCAGAGCCCACAGGGGCATCTGTTGGCAAATAACCTCACAATGTAAAAACTGAGAGGCTATTGATGTTGCTGCAGGCCTGTTAAAAAATTACACTTTTAATGGTGAAGATAATGTCTACTGGTTTTCCAAGAATTTCCATGTACCCAACTGACTTTCTAAAATATTTTTGTCACACAAATGCTCACACCAGTACAGTACACACAGATATTTGCATTTGAAAGAGGAGAGAACTGTTTTTGTAATTTCCTGGACTCCTGTTGAGACAATATTTTAAAAACAGCTCGTTTGTAGTCCAGCCGCTTCCCTTCCTGTGACGACACAGCAAAATAAGCGTCATAATGCTCGTCAAAGATTTTTTAAAAGGCTATCTTACTTAATATGTCAAAAAATGCATGAATCACACAATAATAACTAAAAAGAATTGTATATGAATGTATTTTATTAATAAACAAGAAATACTGAATGTTTTATCCTAATTGCATCAATCATCTTGTGACCAACAGTATAGTCTTTAACCCCATAATAAGACTCACTGGTTGACAGCCCTTAGGACAGTGATGTACAGCAAGGAGTTACATGTGTAATTTGATGAGTTCAAGGTCAGATGATTGGTTAAGCTGTGTGTCAGGCTGTCAGCGGGTTGATGCATGTTCCAGTGTATCATTGTCTTGTGTTTGAGCAGCAGAGTAAATGTACACGTCAGACTTTGGGGATCAGTGTCAAAGACTGAGTCTGCAATATGTTAAGAACCCATCAAATTACTTACAGTTTCAACTGTCATGGCAGGTTTTTATTAAACCTTAATAAGTCAGTGTAAGGATGTTATTACATCAAGTGTACAGCAATATATATGGTATTATATATATATATTTGTTCAGTACTTTTTTGGTTCTGTAATACAAAATTTACAATGTGTACTAAACCTAAATATATGTCATACATTAATAAGTTTTATATTTTTACAATCAAATCTATCAGAAAATAAATATTATTAAATATTGTGCTTTATTGACTATCTTGCTAAATAGATTAATACTAACATGTAGTACATATTTTGTAGCCAGTATGAACCTACATGGGAATCAGTTGTCATGATTTCGCCAGAAAACAAGAAACCATAGTATTTGTCCGAGTGATGATGGCACACTGGTTAATATCATTTTATAGAGATGTGAAAATTCAGTACCAATTGCATCTGGTGCAAGGTGTCTTCAGCACGGACACTTACTTTACTCTTTGGTGATTGTACTGTAAGTGTGTCACCTAAGCTACAACTGTAAATGCCCAATCTATTGTTTGTTGTGTAAAGATTTTTAAGTGATGATGTCAAACATGACATGGATCATATAATTAATATACACTTTCTTACAGTCACTCCAAAAATATATACTTCAAATATGTCTTCAAATTGGACTGTATTAAAATGATTGTACAAAGCAAAGCACAAGTCCATCTTTCTCAGTTCAGCCACAAACGTGTCGATCAATTTGCTGCTTTATTAAATGTTGGGCAGGTGATATTTATGCTTCACCTGTTTCTTGACATCTGGTGCTGGTGAGATGTTGCTGTTTGGTAACTGAGGAAGGTACTGAGCCTAGAGAGGGAGAGAAAAGGGGAAGAGAGAGAGAAAGGTGTAAATCTCCTGTTTGAGATCATTATCAGTGTGTCTAGTAGTGAACATTTTAAATGTTCCTCTACTTAAAGGTTTAAAGGTGGCTGTTTAAAAGTAGGTAGTTTCTCAGAGAGAGAGGAATCTGTTGTTCTCTTGGAACATACTAACCATATAAATGCAGAAACCAAGCCATAGCAGCATTTTCAAGCCTACAGAGGTGATTCTTTTATACTAAAATATTTTGGGTCCACATTAAGTGTCCATGAGCAAGACGATGAACTTCTGCCACCAATTCTTCTGTCTGGCTCTCTGCTATAGTAAACTCCAGTGAGCAAGTAAGTATCCGTAGAGGTACATTAATCTGCGGACATGTGTAACTGTAGCAGGTGCACACTCTGTAAATTTGGGATTATGAGATGATTTCTTACACCATAAAGCAACAGCGTTTTATACGTACCCCTGCCTGCCTGCGACGGGAGCCTTTGTCATGACGTCTTCCGAGACGCTCACCCTCACGGCCCCAGTTGGCTCCTCCTTCCTCCTGAAAGTAAGGCAGCTCCAGCACCTCTTCACAGGACAGCCGTTGAGACGGGTCCATCACCAGGCATGACTGCTCACACAGAAACGCACAGGCTTAGCATGGAGCCTTGGCATTTAAAAATATTTTCTATTTCAGAACATTGACTTTGCCTTGATAAATATATTTTCAACCTGCTCTGGACCTGGAGTATTGAGTCATCACTTTGTTTGCGTTTGACTCATACACACTGAAGCCTGCAATACGGGGTTTTTGAGGTTGATATGATACATAAGTGATTAAGAATTCAGTCAGATAATGATACACTGCCTGATACTCACTTAATAACCTAAAAACCTGAACTTGAATTGTGACCAAGAAATTTACTTAAGAGGAATATTTTACAGTGGACAATATGTAATGGCAACACTGTTACATAGATATACTGTAGTAGCTTTAGCTTTGCTGTACTGCAATTTCTTGTTACTTATCAGCCAACACATACACTATCCTCATACCAATATGTCTGTGATAAGTTAATTTGCCTGTATATGATTCAGGCTCTATTACACAATACATAACATACCTTCATAACCTGAAGGGCATGAAGAGACACTCCATGGAAACGCTTTTCCAAGGGCTCCTAAGTAAAAATAAACGGGACATAACCACATCAAACACTCTTTATTGCCTCTCCATTAAGAACATTTCCACTGGTAACAGGATTCTTACCGTCGTGTCAGGTTCAGGAATACTGACTCCACTGAAGAAAATATTGGAGCGGAAAACCTGCTGATGACGGGGGATCAGGTCACCTGAGGTCAGAAATCAGATTATAAAAATCTCCATCCAGTACCAAAAAAATTTATCAATGTGCCTATTGGTGGAAATATTCCTCAAGAAACCTTCTCAAAACGTTGAACTAAGATCTAAAATATCTGTAGTACGTAAAGTTTGGTGTTTGCTCCTCAAAATAAAATTGCAAGGACTGCTTCCTATACTGGTTCAACAAGCTTACAAGAGCAGGTTTCTTATTCAGTAAAGTAAAGCTTCTTTATGTTTCTTGAGGGTGCTGCCACACCTAACCTGTTCGGTTAACACAAACTCTGGTCCATTTTGTCGTTTGGTTTTAATTAGCGTAGACTGGCGTGAAAGCTGTCAAGCAGCCAAACAACCGGACCACTTAAAAAATGTAGATGTAGATCTCAGCCTGCTTTCATGCTAACTCATGCAGTTTGTTTGGGCGTGAAAGCAAATCAAGCCAACCACAAGATTGTGAGATGACGATATGGGATTTTTGTATGAATTTAAAAACTGAACAACTTTTAAATCCATCTGCTGAACAAGGAAAATGTCAAGAAAGCAATGACATATGCAGTGATCATAATTATGAGTTTGAGCGTGAGTTTGTGCAAGTGCATCCATAGGTAGATTATTTCTTTTAAGCATTCATTGATGTGGCCCCTTATCAGCGTACCTAGAGTTTTTCGGATGAGGTAGAGCTGGTCAACGTCAGACTTCCCAGGCCAAAGTGGATTACCATGGAGCAGCTCAGCGAAGACACAGCCCAGAGCCCACACATCCACAGGAGGCCCGTACTGAGTATCCCCCACCAGTAGCTCGGGGGCCCGGTACCAGCGGGTTGCTACATAGTCTGTGTAGTCATCCTCTGGTCCTGCTGAGTATACCGACACACAGAGATTGAGGTAACTTGTATGGACATGCATACACTTAGATGCTGAATAATGAACACTAAATAACATGTACATTGTAGAGGAAGGGATTACATGGCATGCTGAATGACTACATGACTGCATGTTAACGTATGGTAACATAACACCGAAACCTAAGGCTGGAAGGGTAAACAGTGACACACCACACAGAGACGCACTAACTGCCTGAATGGTCCTCCTATGCAGTGCATTCATTGAACCATTGAAAGTGAGAAGCAGGAGTTGATATAGGTTCCATGTTGAATAAGTCATTTGCGGTACATTAACACTAAATCCACATAAATGCATCTCTGGTTGACCTACTCAGAATGCGGGCGAAGCCAAAGTCGCAGAGCTTGATGACTCCACTTTTGGTGAGGAGGATGTTCTCTGGCTTTACATCACGGTGGATGCACTGCAACATAAATGCTCAGGATCAGGGATTTGGCAACATGATACACAGTCTCTTAGTGACAAAGAACAAGGGTTGTAATAAGGAGGAACAATAGAAAGAGATCAGAAACCTATACACACTTCTATATTGAAAATGAATACTGCATTGCATTGTCACTGATACTTTAAATTATTCCTGTTAGGGAAATTGAAGCCTTAACAAACAAGCAGAGTTTTGCTTACTGTGGCTTGTTAGGAAAGTTAGAATAGTTGTTCAAGTGGTGCACATTTTTCTAATTAAACAGTCCTATTTATAATCCAAACCACTCCCTACAGGTGTCTGTTGGACAGCTTCAGTCAATTCTCAAAAGTTTTCCAGGAAAATATGTTGTACTGAAAACTGAGTTTTGCACGGTTCTGAGAATTGGTAAACTATTGTCACAAAATATTTCAAGTCGTGCTGTGCAGCCACATGCTCTTGCAAGTATTTACCTGATATAATAATTAATAATAATATTAATACCTTCAGAGAGTGTGTGCAATGCAAAGATGCTGCTAAAAAGCATCATTGTCAGATCAATGATGTCACATAAAATATGTAAAATGGTAAATATAAACAGTCAACAGTAAAAACAGAAAACATTAATTAACGTTAAGTGTTTGTTCAGATTTTTTAAAGGCTATCTTAAAACAATATCTGGTGCCATATGTACATCGAGGGAGTTATTTGTTGCTGTAGTCATTTGTCTTTTCCAGTTACATTGTAAAATATGGACAAAATCCACAGTCTTCAGCATAAGTTTATATGAGGCTGTGGATTTTCCCCAATCTTTTGTAGTCTAGTCACAGCGGGAACCCGTGGGTATGAGAAGTGAGGCAAATGCGCAAGTTCCTTAAACCTGCATTCTATCGAACAGCCAGCAGGGGGGGCGACTTCTCTGGTCGCAAAAATGTCCGGCTCCATTAGAAATAATGTTAAAATGACCCTACTTCTCACCTGATTTATTACCTTAGTAAACATTTTGATTATGAGTTTATAGTCTCAATTGCTAGTTTCATGTCTTCTTTAACATGGCACTATGTTCATTTAGTGAATGATGGTCCAATTTAGAGGTAAATAGACCATAAAGCAGAATTTACTTTAGGGCGGGACTATCTTGTGATTGAAAAGTCACTACCATGGCGACCTGTTAATCAGGCTAGAGTGACTTGTACCCACGGCACTGTGCAAATTTAACCAGCGCCGCTGAAAATGCTTATAAGGCGTTGGCTGTTCACTTTCTCTGGTGAGTAAGCCTACGTTTTGTTTAAGCTTCGCTAGCCAAAGTTGTCATCATCCCGGTTAAAATGACAGTTAAAGTGAATTACAGATGCACTTAGCTAAACAAGATAGCTAGCTCCACACAGAGCCGTTGGCTCCACAGTCTTGTCCAAATATGGTCACGTTCGGTGCCGCTGGTTGCAAATAATCAACATGGTGGTGGCCATAATGCCAGACTCGAGGCTTCAAAATGGCAGTCCTCAAACCAACGGGTGACGTCACAATGACTACATCCACTATTTTTATACAGTCTATGGTCACATAAGGAATGGATCACTGCATGGCCAGTGTGGAGAGAAAGAAATTATTACGGTCACCAGTAACTTCAATGTACTGAACATATGGCATTACAGAATTGTTTTAAGGCAGTCCAAAACAAATTCCAAACGGATCCTTTAAGCCAAAAAAAGAAGGGAAAATAAACAGTGTGGAAGACAATCAAAGAAAAGACAAACAAACATTCAGTTAAGTACCAGGTTAAAAATATACTGACATTGTGCTTGTGGCAAAAGTTAACAGCCTGCAGAGTCTGCCACACTATACTTTTCAGCTGAGTCTCGGGTACCCTAAAGAGGACAAGAGACAAAGGATTATGTTATATTGATTGTCGTAAGAGGAACAAAACAAAACCTTTTTTACTAGTCAAGTTTCCTTATCCATTCTTCCAGCGATTTCAAAAAAGAAGTGGGGCTTTACACAGCGCTCTTGTCACCCGGGTAACCTTAGGCTTGCCTCTAACAGCAACAGCGCCTTTGTTTTCAGAAGCAGCTAGAGTTTCTGCTGCACAGCCTTGTGGGAAAAAGAAAAATGGTCTGCTAGCCATTGTGGCCTAGTCTTACTGTGTGACTTAACATGACAAAAAATACACAAAAATAAGATCTTGTTAACATATTTTGTGTGAGGAGTGCTCAATACATGAAGCAAGAAAACTTTCCTTTAAACTTAAGTAACATTTTGCTTAAGACTTGGCTGTTCCTCCCTTCATTCTGTTGCCAATTTCTACGTCTTTGAAATCTCTTGGCAACAGTCTTGACTCCCGCTTTGTAATTCACCCTGTTCCTTTCTGCTGCCCTTTTCTCAAAACACCCAATTACAAGTCCTGCACTCAAATTGTACTTAAGTAAAAGTTAGAAAGTAGTATTAGCAAAATGTAATTAATAAATTATGCCCCTTTCAGTTATACACATATACTATATATTATATTTTTTGATGATAATCACTGACATTGAAGCAGCTTTTTAATGTTGTAGGCCTAGCTTGTTGACAGGGACCAAATTTTAACTTGTTAACAATGTGTATTTAATATTTTATAAACTGGTTATAGATTTTGTATGTAAATTGTCAAATACATTTTGTAGTAGTCATGTAGTGAAGTAGAAGTACAAAGTGGCATCTAAGGGAACTCCTCAAGTAAAGTATAATTGCCTCAAAATTGTAGTACAGATACAAGATGGAAAGTGATCCTTCAGTATCGTACCGTAACTCACTGCTCTGACCCAGAACAAGCAGAGAGTAAGCAGGTATATTCAAATTGTACTCAACAACACTTCCACAGATCACATGGCAGCAGATGTTTAAAGCACTGTGTAGCCCCTGACCTACCCTCGAGGATGTTTGTCCAGCTCATTGAGCACCGTCTGCTCACAGAACTCAAACACCAAGTGTAGCCGTCTTTTCCTCCTGAAGACCTCCAGCAGGTTGACCAGATTCACATGTTTCAGCTGCTGCAGGGCCAATGCAGAACATGTACACTGTGTTAGCACTTAACAGCCCAAAATGCTGGATAAATATTTAATGCAATGTCTTATCAAACCTACAGGTCTGCCCCGAATCTGAAGTCTCGAAAAGATATTTATATACTACATACAGTATATACAACACTATACATAATATAACAATACTTGTGCATGACTCATTGCAACAACTTAATGAGTCTGTGCATACCTGTGTGCATGCACGTGTCTACCTGTGTTATGAAGCAAACTTGATACTATTGGGAGATACTAATCTCTTCTCACCTTCAGCATACGTATTTCTCGCAATGCAATCTTCTTAATGACCGGGTCATCTTCAGATTCCACAAACTTCTTGATGGCAACTATCTGTCCAGTGTCTCTGTGTCTGCATTTGAACACCACACCATAGGAACCCTCGCCAATTTTGGCCAGCTTTTCATATTTCTCCATTGGGCAGTTAGTAGCTTTCACCTGTCAAAAGGCAAATGTTTTCACAAACTCACTACCTTGCTAAAATGTTATGATACTTCATTGTTCGCCTAATTTGCAAAGAAAACTCCCGCTCACTGTCTAACTTGCAAAAAATGTATATGTATTGACACAACGTTCTGGTGCTAGACCGTCATCAGGCAAATGGTGTTACATAGTGAGAAGCCATCTTTTGTAGGAGGTAACTTGATTGTCTACACCAATCACCTCATAAAATAAAGCAACCATTACAAACGTTCGTTCATATTTCCATGTGGTTAATGGATGTAGATTTCTGTATAGTGAATGTACATCAAAATAATATAATAAAGTGCATTCATGAACAGAAATGCTCTCAAATCTTGCAGGTACCTTATACATTATATATACAGTGTATATATATATATATATATATATATATATATATATTATAGACAAATAGAGGAAAAACCATAATAAAAACACAACAATAGATAAATATCATATACAATATCATAATAAACACAACATATGATCCAGCAGTAGGCCCAAAATACACCCATATCATACTTCAATAATATAAATGTTAAATTACTATGAGATTTCTAACATTTCTAGAAAAAGAGAAAAAGTCATAGCCATAAATGTAGCCTAAAAATCTCCACATTATTGTTCGCTTCATAAAATAACATAATGCACATGTCTATGGTATTTCCATTGAGGCGGCTACAGTTTCCCCCCATCTCTGTAGCCTAATCACCAAATTGGTTAAGGGATTCTATTATTTTTCGAAAGGCTGTAACCTGTAACACCTGAGAGAGATTTCCCCAGACCATAATAAGATGTGTGTTGTCTGTAGACAAAAGCAACTCATAGTAGTAATTTTTTTTTTAGTGTAACAACCAGCATTATCTCAACACTCACCTGTCCAGATTCTGAAAGGATCTTCATCGACAAGTCAGCAGCGAGTATGCTGACGGTTTATGTCCATCAAAAGTGTAGGCTACTGCACAGCCGTTTCTCCCAGCCCTTTTGGGCTTAAATTGATAACATCAGTATGAAATATTGCTACAGTAAGGGTTTCAGAGGTCTCTCTCTCCCTCCCTCCGCTGTCTCCTCGTCCTACGTGCCGTCACTACCAGGGTAACCCTTTCTGGTTTCCCTTCAGCACAGTCCACTGACTCAGTAACTTGTCATTTTGAATCCACTTATATTGAAACGATATCTCGTATATTCATACACAGAAATAATGGGCCGCTCAATACGACGTTTCACTTACCCCTCAGAAACTGCGTGTAACAGCAAGAATAATAGCCTACTGCACACAAACAGTAATTCACAAAGCTGGATAGCAAGGCTGTGCGTTGTAACCAAGGAGACCGAGGTGGACGCAAGTTTAGACGGAGCAGCCAAGACTGTAAGCTAATTCCAAATTAATTAGGTAGTAGGTAATTACCAATTCTGTAATAACTTAAACCTACTACCAATATTTTAAATATGAGAAAGTATGCTGCAAAATCCAATAAACGTTGTCTAATCTTTGGTGAAAAGAGACTATTGGTGCATGGAGACGTATTGATCAAAATTTGGGGGATGAGGCTTTAAAGATTAAGATTTTAAGTTATTTTTAATATACCCAACAGAAATAGGCTATTAATGTAGTAGACTATAAATGAGCTCAACCATCTTGCGACAACAAAAATGCTTCTTAGGCATTTATGTAATTGCCTAAAAATCTAATTAGGCCATTTATGATAGCCTAACAGCATACATGGTACTTTTACTTTTGACTTTTATGGGATACTACATTTAAGCCTCGCTGATAACAACTTTGTCTGTAGCCTACTTATTATTTTTACAATTTAGTATCATACTTTTACCCTACTGCCCTGCGATGGATTGGCGACCAGTCCAGGGTGTACCCGCCTTTTGCCCGATGTCAGCTGATTGGCTCCAGCCCCCCGCGACCCTGTACGCAGGATAAACAGTTCACGAAAGATGGATGGATGGACTTTTACCATACTAGACTAAAAGATCTCAGTGCTTCTGCAATGACTGATTAGAATGTACTGAAACAGGAATATGCCTCATATTAAAGCAAGGGTAGATAATTTAATTTCAGAAGATTTTTTTGGCTGCCTCTGCCTACCTGCATGCACTCTGCCTGCTTAAGGTTATAGTTTCTAAAAAGGAGAAAGTTGTCTTAGATTAAGGGCTTCATCAAAACCAAACATCACAAAAAAAAACTCATCAAAAAAGAAAATGTGCAAAAAAATATTATTGTGTATTTTTTATTGTGTACTTGTGTATGGGCACACATGTCCATACACCAGTACAGGCAGTTGATAAATGAGCTGTTTTCCAAATAGTTTCATCAGATATGGAATTTATACTGGACCGACTCTGATGTGGTAACATGATTTACAGACTATCTGTTCTCCCTGCTAACTGTGAATATTTCTTCTGGCTTAGAGAGTCTGGGGTTTGCCACAGGTCTTCTGCAGAATCACGCCGAGAATCATTTAGGCTAGGACTTCACAGTGAATGATGGGAAAGCAGACCATGTTGCACTTTTGTGCTCAGAGACACACTTTGAGGTGCTGGCATTGAGACCGTGTGGTGAATGGTATGAAATGCCTCATGGCAGACTGGTAAGATGTGTTAGTTGTACAGGGTCAGTAAGGCACAGAGTTGTTGTGTTCATAGGCCCATGCAAATGCAAATGGAAAGTAGAGAATAGTTCAGAGCATTTACTTATTTTTTAAATCAAACTTTATTTGCATGACAAGAGCAATTGCATTGCCCAATGTCTGTTCAGTGGCTTCCTCTGTTAATGCAGCTTTCATATTTTTTTGTCCGATTGTGTTCAGACGTTCTTGTCAAAATTGTGAAAGAAGAAATGCTCATTATCTGCGATTCATCAAATGCCCAACTGCTATGTTAATGAAAATCTGTGGGGGCACTGAAGAACTTCATTCAGTTCAAGTCAGTGGGACTTCATTGTCATGGGAAACAGACATTTGCCAAAGCAAGCATGATAACATTTACATATACAAAAAAATATTATTTATATACAGAGACGTCTTTGATTTAATTTAATTCTAATTTTACTGTTTTATCTCTCAGACAAAATGATACAGGAAGAAACAACTGTAATTATGTCTGTTGTGACCCTTCTCTACCTCATACAGTATACACTGTTGTTATAATGGCTGTGTACATTTGTACTGCCCAATTATTTTGTGTGAAAAGAGTGGATGAAGTGTGTGGATGAACTAAACATAGGCTTGAGGTTGATGATAGAGATGTCAACCCAAACACGTTGGTGTGTTATCACCAAAAGGAAAATCACCCGAACATGTATTTAACATGTCATGTACCATCTTTGACCACCAGGTGACAGTGAACACCTATCAATTCATACAGAACAACACAACAGCAATAGTTGTTGACATTTGATAGCCGCACTTTCCCCCTCTTATCGTTAATGGTAATCAGTGACATAGTGCAGTTGACACTGTCGAATTGTTTATAGTGTGGTAACTCAGGGGATTTTTGCCGTGAGTTTCCTTATGTTAAATGTCACCATTTGTTGTCAGTGGTTGATGAATGGTTAATTCTTCATAAGTGTCCCAGTGAATGGAAGACAATAGACACCCACAGGAAACACTTTCAGGCAAAACCTAAAAAACAAAGACTGTAGGCTACTATAGCAATCTTCCCTGTTGAATCATACTTCAGACAGAGACAAAATGACTGAAACCATCACTGGTTTGTTTCGTCTAGTCTTCCTTTTGAAAATACACAATCCAACCTTTAAAAAGCACCCAGACGTAGGACAGTGCACCACACAGTCCAGCCCTGTTGGCTCTCCATCCCTTGAACTTCAGCGTTCTACTTTTAGACATGCTAGTCCCAAGTGGCTCAGTTCTTTGGGCTGGCAGGCGTTCACCTTCGCAGCCACCAGGTAAATGTGGCTGTCAGTTTGGCGAGACGCTGGTGCCATGCAAGGCTTGTTGACATGTCAGTCTCAGAGACAGACAAGCGAGAGAGTGTGAGAGAGCTGAGGCCTCTAAAGTCAGTCATTCAGTGTGTTCAATCCTGGCTTCCTGATCCGGACAGAGGGCAGGCACCAGAGCTCTGTAAAACAGCAGATGTGTTACACTGCGGCCGTTACCCTCATTTCCTGGGCGGAGAGCTCCTCGCTCTATTAGACAAGTAACAGGAACCAGAAAAAAAAGACGAGTTAGAGGGAGAGAGAGGCAGAGCGAGTGAGCGCAAGACAAAAGTTAGCTGAGCTCAGAGCTCCCACAAATCACTTTGTCACCAGCAAGCTCTGACAAGCACCAGGAGAGAGGGAGCGCACAGGGAGAAAGGCAGAGAGGCAGGGAGTTAAATAGAAGTGTGAACAGGGAGTCGTGTCAGAAGAGACTCAAGAGGGAAGGTGTGAAGGAGCTGCAGAGGGCATAAACGAGGTGATGCCGATGGATGGATAGATAAAGAGAGGACAGAGACGAGACTACACTCCGATTCCCAAAACAGTGTGAGCTAAGAGGAACTGTTACTCCTGCTACTGTTGTCATTCCAGCTGCTGTGTCTGTTGTTACAGCTGCTGTTTCTGGATGATACACACATTTAAAGAGAAAGTGTGTCAAACTTAACATTTTGTTAGGAGGACAGTGTTTGATTGACAGTTTTGCTGTGTTTTTATCTTCTGATAGCATCTGTTTAAGCTGTTTTCCTCTCAGGCTTGATACACAGAGAGCATACACTATTGAATTGTATTTGAGAATGAAGACACAGTTACAGAGACAGCTGCTCTGTGTGTGAAGAAGGCATGAGTCGGATGTGTTGAAAGCAGTTTCTGGTGAACTGCAGCTGTACGCAGATCACATGCTGTTATTTCTAAAAAGAGGTAGTCAGAGCGGACAGCGATACCAGTTTATCAGATGTTTTTCTGTAGGGACATTTCTTATGGCTTGACTGCATAGGTTTGTGACTGGTGAAGAATAAGTTAGTGAAAGTGATTTATTTAAATACTACATTTTACAATCTTTTACTGCACCGTGGTTATTTGATTAGCTCTGGACTGACTCAAATCCCCTGAGAGTTTTATCTGGGCTGTAAAGGAAGCCAAAGATAATCTGATCAAACTTCAAAAACAGAGAAATAGTTTCCATTTTAAGCACAGGACGTATTAGAGACATTTAGAAGGGGCTTATTTGACATCACATCCATGTACAGAACTGTCCTCAATGATCTGTGAAGAGACCTGATTCAAGGACAGGAAGTGGTGTCAGCTGAAAAGCCTTAGACTAAGATACTCAGTAAGTTGGGTTCTGCCAACACCACTCACTCATTGTTTTTAGCGTTAAAGAGTTTCCTTCACATTTGCTCTGGCCAGTCTCTGGTGAAAGAGCAAATACAGCACTGAGCTGACACGTGGAAGTGTATACAATTGCTTCAAGTGAGACAGAATTCAGTTTAATATTGTGTGTGTAGGCTTGAAATCATATCAATCACAAATTGCTCTCTGAATACAGAGGCAGAATTGTATTTTTGTTGGTAAATTATTTTGGACTGATGAGTGCTGTAGAGTTCTTCTGAGTCTATGTGCATGTTTGGCTGGGATCTTTTAGCATTTGACAGCTATGCTTTGGACTCACATCAGCATCTAGGACGTCACTGTGTTACCTGTGTGGCTGAGTCAGAGCTTGGCTCATCACTCGATGTCTGTCTGCCCACGCGGATTCTGCCACCTGCCTCTATGTAAAGAAGACACAAGTGTGAGGTGGTTTTCACAGAAGCAGCGACAGCAGTGGCACCAGTAGTTTTGAACTTTCAGGACTCTCCACACTACTTTAATTGTTCTACCTTGGGTAAACACCGTGCATCACTCACACCTCTCCACAGAGTGATTCACTGTTCCCTAAACATCCCTGGTTGGAGACAGGCAGTGAAAGAAAGGTGAGGGAGGATTTGCTGAGAACCAACGTGCATAAGTGGTTGCAAACAGTGAAGTTGGCGCCATGAAGCTTGTGTTCTTGATGCTCATGGTTGTGTACACAGTGGGCTATGTAAGCGGTATGTCTACATGTAAGACACTGGACCTGGAGATGGTGAAGAAAAAGCGCATTGAGGCCATTAGGAGCCAGATCCTTAGCAAACTGCGTTTGCCAAAAGAGCCTGAGTCAGATCAGACAGGAGATGATGAAGATATCCCTACCACCCTGCTGTCCCTCTACAACAGCACCAAGGAGATGCTGATTGAGCAGCAGACCGAGAGCCCACCAGACATCCCCCCAGAACAGGAGGAGGAGGAGTATTTTGCCAAGGTGTTGCACAAGTTCAACATGACCGGTGAGTACCAGATAACTCTACATCAGTAATGTATGTAATGTGTATTGAGCACACATCCATTGTCAAGATTGGAGGCAGTTGCTGTTGGCTTTATTTCAGCATTAAAATGTCAAGTAATAGTATTTTATTAGTATAGTATTTATGCTCAAACATTTACAGGCACCTAAGACACATGGCTCAAGACACACACATGGAAGCAAAAATCCTGTAGGTGCATTAATTGTTTCCATTTTGAAAAATAAACAGTTGCTAATGGCATAGGATATTCAACTGGTGCCATTTGGAAAAAGAACTATTGTTTACAAATGTATTAAAAACCAAAGAAGATGTAAGGTATTTCCAACATTTCACATTTCATTTTGTTGATCCACCACAATTCAGCATAAATTAGCCTTAAAGCACTCATTGGGATAAACAAACTTTGAGGTTACAGCCCAAATTAACCAGCATTTGCCCGATGGCTGGTGTCAATTCCAATCTAGTCCATAAATTTCCTATACATGTGTACCTCTTCTGATCTCCACCCAACATCTTCAGGCAACATGAAAAGTTCAGAGATCACACGCGTTAAAAGTTAGCAGACTGTGTGTTGCATCTGGTCTGATGCTCTGCGTTGCTTTTGTGGTATCCACGGCATTTTTACAGCTTTATTAGCGCTGTTTGTTTGGCTTGCTTGCATATACTTTTCAGCCAAATGTCTTTTGGCTGTAATTTTGCAATGACTCCCAAACTATTATAATAAACATTTTTGTTTGTTTTGTTTCTTTGCTCCATTGTTCTCCACTTGCCCATACTTCTCACCCTATCAGGCAGGCATCCACACTATCCCTCTTTTATCCACCACATCAAAAGAAAGACTCGATTGACCATGCTTAGGAGTGTGCAGACCAAAGGGAGAACAAAGGAACTTTCAAAATGAAGGGCATGATTTTGTTTTACTTAGATGAAAACAAACAAAAAAAACAGAAGGGAAAATGGAAATATGAGATGAGAGAAGACATGAAATACACTCCTTTACCCTCACCCTGTCTCATTCTCTCTCTTTCGTTTTCTGTTTTTTCTCTCTCTCTCTCTGTCCCTCTGGGATTGGGGGTTTCCTGTAACTTGAGCATTGGATTCTCCCTTGCTTATCCTGTCAGTTACTCTTCATCATATCTCTTTCTCCCTGATCATTTTTGATTTAATTTCCATGTCTCTCTGCCCATGGTTACCAGTCTCTTTTCCTGTCTCTTTACCCTTCTCTTTTGCTCCTCTCTCTGCTGGGTTTCCTGAGCTTATTATCAGTGTGTTTGCAGCATGTTTGTGACAGGGCAGCTTGGCAGGAAGGAAGGCAGGCTGATGGCCACTGAGATCTTGAGTGACTCAGGTCCGGTGCAAGCGGTGCCCATGGGGAGCATGTGTTTCCTACCTCTGTGGAATGCCAGAGAACACCCATCCACTGTCTTAACCCCTCAGCACAGCTCCTTACAACACTCAAGCTCCACATACTGGGAAAGACCCTGTGTGTAGACCTAGCAAGAAATGTTTTGCATTTTTTTTTTTTTGAAAAACACAAACAAGGGAGTGTGGGAGACAATAGACCTTCTGCTCTTCTGCAAGAAGTTAAAGACAGGGCTGTGTTTATCAATTAAAATGGTATCCAACTGGAGAACAAGTTTAAAAAATATATTAACAATCCTGTTTGTCACTGTAATTTGTGGTTCTTTTTATTGGGCGACTCACACTTTCCTGATACACTAAAACAGCCTATGGGGATGCATATTTGTGTGCAGAGCATTTTAACTTAATAGTTTTAGTCTCCATCATGGTAATTGTGTGGTGAATTAGGCTAAATTCCTTCAGCCAGTTAGCAGTCACATCCCTCCCATGAAGCCCACACAAATTCACTTCTCCCATTTAACGTGGTGTTGGTCCAAATGTAAGTCATCTCATTTAGAGAGAGAGCTCTTTTCTCCTTTGGAAACCAGCCACTTTGTGCCATTCAGGAGTGAAATGAGTTCACTGCTCTGGGAATAATTATTATATTTAAGAGTAAATGAAGCTGCCACCACCCTACAGTGAAGAAGAGTAGCAACAGGGGTCGGACAGTACGAATAAAACAGGGTGAGGTGGGGAAACGAGACATTGGCAAGAGGGCTGTGGAAGGGCGGAGCAGAGAGGAAGATATTTAGCTGTTGCTGGAATCTGGTTCCTCCCACTGGTAATTACAGAGTTGTCTCCCTACCTGTCACAACAGCTGTCCCCGGCTTACCTGTGGATAGGCCCTGATTCAACACACAAATCCCCCCACACCCATCTTAGTACTCAGGCCTGGGTGCTATCTTTACCCCTATCTGGAAGAGCGGAGCCTATTCTCAGCCAAGCATGGAGAATATATTTTACACTTTGTTCCCTCAAGGTGTTTTATTTTGATCGCATGAGCAATTCAGTGATGGGCCTCCAGAAATGACAAAACTAGAAGTGAGGATAAAGCTTTACTGTAATTATGGTACTGCAGCCAAAATGCTACTAAGGGGAAGTGATGTAATTTCCTGTTTCGTAAACACTTCTCTAACCCTTAACACATTTATCTCAGTTTACTCAAAGTAGCTGGAGACTACGACTTTCCGTGCTTGGTGCTGCTTGGTAGATCATTGCCAATTCACCGCTCTCCACATACTGTACACCGTGGTGACGCTCTGTGTTTCCACTCATGCACTTACAACCAAACATTTGACTCTGCTCTGGGTGGGACCAGTAAAATGTCATCTCATTTCCCTTTACACTCTACACCAGCTCTTTTCAGTTTCAGTTTGGCTTCAGTACAAGGGGTGAAACACTACCTAAGCAACAACACAGATGGCGATACTGGTAAATGATATATAAGCTGCCATGACATGGAGGATCCTGGTACAGCCTGGATAGACTACGCAGCTCAAGTATGCAAGGCTGGATTGTAGCTGCTGTCAAAGAGTAATTCCCGGACTTGAGAGCAGAGAATCCTGGCTTTGGCAGCCTGAGCTAGAGTAGAAGGTTTGGGCCTGGGCCAGACCCAGTCTCCATTGATACACATCTCCAATTTCTCTGCACCCCCACTCACACCATTCCACCTCTCACAACTGTGAGTTATATTCAAGAGTACATTCTTCACTTTGCTGTTTTCTTTGGATTTACCCTGTTCGAATCTCATTCTTTCTTTCTACATAGTGTTTGACTCACGATCATCTGCCTTCCTGTGCTTATCTTTGCATGTCTCCGTCCAACTTAATCCTTTGTAATGTAACTCTGTTAGATTTATGGTGTTAAAGCCTTCAGTAGCTTGGCTCTGTTTTCTATCAGGCTCTGCAGGGGAATGTTCCTGCTGTCATGATATGGGCAGAATAAAAGTTGCAAATATGGGCAGGGATACTGTGAGAAAACAAAACGCTCTCTATGATCAACTTTACAGCAGCTGGACTAGATGAATGTTTGGCTGCAGTTAAGATTATTGAGTAACACTGTGAATTTGGCCATTACATTTTTTTAATGTGTGTACAGAATGATGAAAAACATTTCTGAAAACAATTTTCATGAAGTTTATGAAAAACATAATAAAAAATTATGTAGTGAACAGCAGTGATGTATGTATATACATGTGCAAATATAACCAAGTGAATACTTGAATTATAGTGTAATCCAAAAAAGTTCATAGAACTTGTAAGTATCAGGACCTGATTCTTTGAACCTCATGTCCATTAATTGTTCCCTTAGAGACCCTATTTATCTCATTGTTGTGTTCTATTAGTTCAAAAATCATGTGTTCTTGTGCCACGACATGTTGCCGTAAAGTGTATTTGCGATATAGACCATTATTGTGGTCTATCAACTAACAAAAACACACCAGAGCTCCATGATCACAACCTCACCAGAGCTGCTCCACCCCTCCAGAAAATGCATTTGTCTTATACCAAAAGCATTCAGTAATAATCCTGCTATAAATAAAAAAATATATATATATAATAATTATTAACTATACTAGTAATTGCAAATCTACTGTATAAGTAGTTCCCCTTCTTTATGGATGAGGTTGGTTTGAGACTCTAGATCATATGACATGGCAGCTGGACATCCATTTTACATTTGTCTCTCTAAAATACATGTGACATGACCTGACATATTGTCAGTCATTATCTGTGTGGAGATTAATTCTTGCCTTCTTGGTTGTCCAAAATGGTTTTATGAAATCTCCTAATTAGTAATTTCCTGTTTAAAATCACACAGGAAAAAATAACACAGAGAACACCAAGACCTCCAAAAGCATCCCGATGTTCTTCAGCATCTCTAACATACGGGAAAGTGTGGGGGATTCCAGTTTGCTGACCAGTGCGGAGCTACGGATGCTCATCAAGAGTCCCACGATAGCTAATGAGCAGCGGGTGGAGCTGTACCAAGGCCTAGGGACCTCTGCACGCTACCTCGCTTCCCGCTTCATCACTAATAAATTGAAAGACAAATGGCTGTCCTTCGATGTCACTGAGACCCTGCGGAACTGGCTCAAAGAGAGCGGTAAGATAAGCTTTATTTATTGATCGCTTGATTATTGATTGCTACTATGACCTCTGTTCATTGGTTGAGTTCAACCCGTGTGCGGTCTTTGGCAATTTCCAGATGATTTTTACCTTCACAGATAAAGTAACCAATCAGTTTTGAAATTGCTCCATGTTGTACATTTCTGTCTTACCAGAGGATGAGCAGGGTTTCCAACTTCGGCTGTTCTGTGAATGCAGCCAGACGAGTGTTGAAGGTGGCTTCAGTTTCGGCATTTCTGGGATTGCGAATGGTAGAGGAGACACAGCGATGTTGCAATTGCTGACACAGCAACCACCCTACATCCTGACCATGTCCATCCCTCAAAACATCAGCAGCCACCTCACCTCACGCAAAAAACGCTCCACGGAGACGAAGGACACCTGTACAGCGTAAGCAATCCGTCACATATCACATTGCTCTGTTTTATTTCATTTCGTTTAAGGTTTTAAAGCAGCAATAGGCAACCTAACCCACTGAAAGCTTCAAAAGGTAGTGACAGGTAAAACACCCTGCTACACAGGAAGACAATTTGTAATTCTACACTAAAGTTTTATTTTGTTGTTTTCTTTGGGCGGACAAGTGACTGCAGTATTATCAGACCCTAGACTTTCATTCAGGTAAACAGAGTAAATCTTTGTTGTCTTGTTTAGGACAGGAAAGACTTCGCAAATGCAACTGCAATTTGTGCACTGACGGGATGTGTGTCATCTCACATTAAAACCATCCTTAGAACAGCTTTAAAACTGACTGACTTTGAAAATGCACCTTCTACAGCAACTCTAAAAATCCCATCACACACCTCACTTCACTAACGACAATTCTCTGTTTTCTCTTTTGCAGCCAGACAGAGACCTGCTGCGTGCGGAGCTTGTACATTGACTTCAGGAAAGATCTGGGCTGGAAGTGGATACATAAGCCGACCGGCTACCATGCCAACTACTGCATGGGGTCCTGCACCTACATCTGGAATGCTGAAAACAAATATTCTCAGGTATAATACAACACCTCGCAATCCGCATCTATGACATGGCTGAATAAGGTACAACAATTTGATTCACACCCCAGTAGTCATATGTGTGGAACATATCAAGTGGGGAAGTCTGTGTTGTGTGAGAGTCAGGGATGGTTTAAATTATTTCTGAAACAATAAGTGATTAGTTGGTCAACAGAAAATGAACAATTATGATAAGTGATTAATCGTTTAACTCATTCATTAAGAAAAAAAAAGCCAAACATTCTCTGGATCCAGATTCTCAAATGTAAGATTTTGCTGCTGTTGACTGGACAAAACACATAATTGAAAGACATGACCTTGGGTATTTTTCACATTGTTTTGACATTTTATAGACTAAACAATTAATCGATTAATCAGAAAAATAACATACTAATGACATACTAATTGTTAATGGCAGTAATTACACGCCTAATTCAAATAATATAGGCCTTTGAATTTGACTTTGAATTTGGTCCAGACTGAAATATCTCAACAACTACTCGATGGATTCCCATGAAGTTTGGTTCAGACACTGATATTCCCTAAGGATGAGTTGTAACATCATTGGTGATTTCATCTTGCGCTACCATCAGGACAAAAATTTTATTTGCCTGATACTTTGGTTTATAACCAAATACTAGCAAAACAGATGACATTGCCCTCAGCTTTGGATGTATTCTACTCTGTGTTTAGTGATAATTACCAAATGTTAGCATGCTATCATAATGAACTTACATGGTGAACATGGAATACATTATAGCCTACCTACTAAGAGTCAGCATGTTAGCGTTGACATAACATTTAGTGGTGCCTAAGTACAGCCTCACAGAGCCATTAGTTTGGCTGCAGACTCTTGAGATAGGTTTATGCTCAATGCAGTGTCCCCAGCGTGCACCCAAAAAATGATGTGTGTTGTGCATTTCAGAATTTTTGCAACTAGGCACGCATTGTGCTTTTCATTTTAAGATATAGGAGTAGTTACTGGATGTATCTCCAGTTCTCTGATTACAGGTTTCACTATTGGTTTGGCACACTTAATTTTTCGAACGCTGTACTGTTCAATAAACAGATTCTGATTCTGGTACACCACTAGCTTTGCTTTAGTCTAGCTCGGTGTTTTAGAGGTGCCTCACCGAGTATAAACAAACGGGTTTGTTCAGTTGAAGTCCCACGTATTTAACATTTTGTGTCAATATCGTGTAACTGAAAATGTTTATTTTATAATTTTTATGTATTTGCTTGAAAACATTTGTCCTATTCTTTGCAGAGTGGAATTGCCTCAAAAACAACACTTATCAGAACTATTCAGTCGTATAAAGGAAACTCATTCATTCTCATTCTTTAAGAAATGTTTTTAAATGAATTTAGTAAAATAAATACATTAAATATACAAAGACTGATTAAGAAGCAACACTTTAAGGCCAATACCTTGACTTTAAGAAAATAACTCTACAATTGCTTTGGCATATGTCATGTTGGTGATGAAATTCTGAGCTGAGTTCTATCCCCCATATAATTGTTAACAGATTTTGGCCCTGTATAAGCACCACAACCCAGGAGCCTCTGCCCAGCCCTGCTGTGTTCCCCAGGCACTGGAGCCACTGCCAATCCTTTACTACGTGGGCAGGCAACACAAGGTATCTATACCACAGTAAAGTAACCTCCTTTCTGAGGTGAAATGTTTACAGAACATTTTATGTGAAAGCAACACAGACAGATGATTTATCACATTAATGTTGATTTTCACTTTCAGGTGGAGCAGCTGTCCAATATGATTGTGAAGTCCTGCAAGTGTAGCTAAAAAAACAACATGGCACACTGCTCTGCTTCGCCTCAAACCTATACTACAGAGATGGAAGAAGTCGTGTTTGAGACCACAGAGAGGAGCATGTGACAGAGATAATGAGGACAATTATAATGTGGACAAGGGAACAAAATATTTAAAGTCATCAGGATATTTGTGGTTCATGTTGAACGCACATCCAACCATGGACTTCTTTATATAGATATTATAGATCATATTTTCTGTGTGTATATACTTTTTTCTTGCAGCAGTAAAAGTATCTGTCTTGAAATGAATTAATTTATTTGTTGGAGGGACAGATCTGTAAAGAAGTGATATACAAGTATACAAGTGTGTCAGTTTGACATGGAAAAGGATTTAAATGATTTATTATAAACAAAAAAGGTGGATAAAGGATGCCAAAGGACATGAGGACCAAAATTACCTTGATGAAAGAACACTTTTGGTTTCAAAGACGTTTTCGAAGAAGTCATTGTTAAAGGTGCTAAATCCCAGGTATGGAAAACAGTGGTTGTTGGGGTTTTCCTGGAAGATAATGCCAGGTGTTTTCAAGAGTTATACCATAAAGGACAGCAAACAACCACGGGGACAGTCCGACCTGGGGAAACTCCCTCTGACTGAGCTGGAGTTGTCAGCTGAACCGTCCATCAGTTTTACTTGCTTTGTTTGTTTTTTCAACCCACGTGATTAATACAATGCTTGTTTTGTCACTATGTTTGTATTCATAATTGAATGTCAGCTGGTCCTTATGAAGCCTTCTGTGTTTTCAAAGCAATGAGTAATATCAGTGGTTGTAAGAGTGATGACACCATGTTTTCTCCCTCTTATGATTTACAGCCAGCTTGTTGTCATAAGATGGTGAGGGTCAGGGGATGTGGTTGTGGTGTTGGTTACAGGGAAGCCATTACAACTTAATACACACATTTGCAGTTTTTTTTATCACCATAGTAAATTAGGGTCAATTTATTGCCTTTTATGTCAGACAAGTTTTTACTTTCATTTGAAGTGGTATACATTTTGCACAACTCAAGAATTAATTCAGCTTATATTTGTTTAAGGAATAAAACCAACACAATCTGTTTACCATACTTTTATAGTTTCAGTTTACCATGCTTTTATAGTGCACTTACCATTTGAAATTTGCATTTGTAAATATAAAAAAAATGAAATAAACATTGATGCTAAATTATCACATCAGAGTGGAAGATTTTTGTGAACAAAATAGAACCACATGCAATGTTTCCACTTGTCAGAGAGCTGTGTTGTGTAGGTGTGTGTGTATTCCACTTGTCAGTGCATGCATGCATACGTGTGTGTTTTAATTACGGCAAGGGGAGAGAACATTTTACGAAATGAGCACAAACTAAAACACACCTATCTTGTTGTGGACATGAATTCCACCACCATTTAAACATGCAGTTTTGTCTTGTCTTTGTCTGAAAACATGAATGAAAGGTTTTATCTTATTAGTGTTGACCATGTTTTGGTCTATGAATGTGTAAGTACACATTTAGGGTATGGTTGGCTTTGGTAAAAGGTAAACCTTATCTGAAAATGTAACTTTACTTTATATAAAACTGACTTCACTTGTAGAGCAGGCCAATGTAGATTAAGGCTATAGCTCAATGCTGATGTATAAGGCCCCCAACTATACACACCTCCTTTTCCTTCTACACTTTTTCAGTATAAGGCTGCTCTTCTACTTTACAGTCTGTCATGTAATCATTTGCTGATGGGGATATACCTCGCTCAGCATGCACAGAGCACACATCATGCTTATTTCAGCAAATTTTATAACACCAGGTTGTGCACTTAGCAATGATTGTCCAATGTCAAGAGAGAAATCTACCAGTGGAAAAGCGTGTGCTAGGTGTGTGTGGTCTATTTCTGGGCAAGCAGTGGATTCCTGTTTACTCTGGACGACTATGGACTGACTGAAGAAGAGCAGCAAGTCCCGCTGGGCTTCACCGATGGCTAAGCCAACAGTATAATTCCTGAACGCACAGTCCTGTTCTTGGCACTGCCTTTACCTGTAGGGATGCATGCCATACCAACATTTTTTACTATCTTCAGGCACCTTGTCCACCCCCACCCTGCCAGCCCCACCCCTCTCCCTCAGTACTCAAGGGATTACTGGCAGCCCACGAGGCTGAATTGGAAGTGAGGAGAGCAGGTCCAGACCCGTTAGTAAGTCCCAGACTTAAGGGCAGTGACTACATGGAAAATTAAACACACATACTGTACACATGCACATGAAAACACTGAACCCACTGACACACAGCCACAGCTCAAGCACATCAACGTCAAATGCCTTACATAAGCTTTGTGCTTGTGAGTGGTATGGGGGATGCCTGTGCTGCTAATAAGGTGACAGTGATCTGTGCTATCTTGTTCCAAAGCTGGTCACGTTACCCAGGGTTCCTCAGGAAAGCACAGGAATTTTTCTCCTGTGAGCCAACACAGAGTGCGCTTGTTTGAAAAGCACTCTGAGAAGGCGGATAAACAAAGTAAAATGAAACATGACCAACATAATTGAATCCCCTTTTGTCTCACCTTTCAAGATGATTCCTACAGATCTGTTGCCAGGTCTTGATTTTTAATGGAGCTGAGGAACAAAATGTACGGTTTTATCTTGGCAGTGTGAATATAATTGGAATGTTATAAGGCATTTTTTTCTCCAGGAAAACAAGATCATTACCAAACCCCAACAAGCAAGTTTTTTGGAGGAGACAAGATCATTAAAATTTGTTTCTAAAAATGCCTGCACTTCCACCTGTTTTACTTTCCCTGTAATGACCAAACAAAGGGCATGAATGTCAAGAGGATCATAAATCTATCAAGGTGTTAATGTAAAAGTCCCAGAGGGAAGTCAAACTCAAGTAGGCTTGTCCTTCTAACCAGTGTTCACTTCTCAGCAGCTGCTTCCTCTTGAGCCCTAAAGCTTTTTATGGGAATGAAACAAACTGCTGACACCTCCTGCCACATCCCAGAAAATTCTGCATCCAAAGAGGAAAAAGAGGACACTTGAACCCATAAGAGAAAAGAGAGCAGATGAATGCCTGCAGCATTTCAAGGTCAAGCAGGTGTTTTTTACCACTAACACAATCTACATGCCGAGTTTATACGACCGCATGAGTAACCAGAGAAAAATTATTTTGCTGCACTTCATGAGCGTGAATAAGTCATTTAATTTTGACATAACTGGCCCTTTAATTGTATCCATGTGCTGCATTTGTCTTCTTTTATCTGCTCATAATGAAAGGCTCATGTTTCATGTAATGCTGCCTGAAACATTTTCTCTTTGTGGCACTTTTACGAGCTCACAATGAAAACTGATCATGTTAAATGTAAGCTGATTTGCCTTGCCACTGGTCTAGAAATTCTATTTTGGGTTCCGTCTTATTACAACATCTACATTTGCAATTATATGTCCACTGATCTTTTGCCTCAAGTGGTCATTAAAAGTGGAGCAGTAAAGTCGCCTGGTGTAATTCCTGTGGACTCAGACGGAGCTGACTGTGACCTTAATAACACACGCTGGTGTCCTGCTGTTGCTCAGCTCTGCTTCACAGTCACACAGCTGCTCAAAGCCATTGTTGCTCCAGGTGCTCCATATGCACACAAACACACACATCAACAAACACGCCTTCCTACTCCCAGTTATAACTGTTTTGTCATTTAAAAAAATAATTTTAATTTCACTGTGAAATAATTAAATTGGGCTGTTTTATTCTTTTTATAAATACATTTTCTTAAAAATAACAGTGTACATATTTCTACATTGCCTTTGTTTCCTTGTGAAGTTTGTATTGTTGGGAAATATATATATATATATATATATATATATATATATATCGATTTAAGGGGTCTGGCTGAATAAATTGGAGTAAATACTGACTTCTATTTTATATTTTATACACCTTCATGTTTTCACTAACCTGGATTTCAATTGTGTAATATCTTCATTTTGTTTCATTCTATTCATTTATTTAGGTGTACTCTATTTCATTTAATTTGTCTGTAAGCCATAATATAATCACATGAAAGAGTACAATCAAGGCTCTTGGATCTGTGATTGTTGTAGTTAACATTAGCAACAGTTTACTTTATTTCTTAATTTTAATTTAGTTAGTTTACTATTACATAAATACCTTCTCTTTATTGACATTTTAACATCAAATAAATTGGTCTCTGTGAGTTTTTTGAGTGATTGTTTTTATAATTGTATGTTGTGTATGATTGTATTTTGCATATTATAAAGTGTGATTCCTAAGAAAATTACCACAGTGTCATTAGATTTTTTAGAAGTTTTCAGAGAAGTGTGTGGAAACACTGCTGAATATGCAAAAGGTTAGCGGTGAGTAGACAGGTTTTCCCCACTCCACCTGTCTTTACCACCGCCCTTCTCTCTTCACACCTGTAGTTTAAACAAAGATGTTTATCACAGTCTGACTCAGCCGAGCATATCTTTTGCTCCGTTTTTCTCTCTTTTCCTCTCTGATCTTTTTGTTAACCCCTGCAAGTCCTTTGAAGACGCCCTGGCCATTTTGAGTTATCACCTGAACTAAACAAGGTAAGTGATAGGGGAAGAAGACAGATGTAAAAGAGTGAATGAATGGGGAAAGATAAAATAAAAGACCACACACATCTGCTTGCTAGGTATTTAGCTAAAATGTTTTACCACTAGTGTATGCAAAATAAAAATTAACTTGGGAAAAACAACTTATTCGCAAATGAGAATCATTCACTGCCTTTTCACCAGATGGTGGCTGCGCTCTTTTGTCATGCACATAACCAGTAGCTAACATCATAGCTTAAAACATGGATGATCAAAGACAGAGGATAAACTAAAACCCTCTTCAAAGTGAAAACTACAAAGGGAAAGTATGATAAACCATGTGAGAGTGTCTGAGTGTGGTTATAAAGCATGCTGCGCCCTGACTCATTTGCTGGACCTCAGTAAGTAAGAAATGTTTTCTAAAAAAGGAAAGGTACCAATTACATCTCTGGACTGGCTCCTTCTCACGGTACCGCCCCTCAATTTCCTTTTCTCTCAGAGTCTCTCTCTCGCTTTCTCTATCTCTCTCTCTGTCCTTGGTTACAGGGACAAATCGACCCCTATAAACAGCTACCATCTCCATGGGAAATAAAGAAAGGACAAGATCTGACTCTAGGGTCCGAAAAGACAACATTGGCCATGTAGATGCTGCACACAGAGGAGAGGCAGCCCCTAAATAGCAGTTTAACGTACCGCAGTGGGTGATAGTGACAGTGAGAGGGGAGGAGAATTTGTGAGGTTTGAGGGTCCCATCATTCCCTTGAGCAGCCCCAGCTAGCCTCTATTGCACAAGCATCTATAATGTAATGAAGTTTTAACAGAGAGTTTCTTCTTTTAATAAAACTCTGCAGAGTCGGGTGATTATTCTCAGTAGGTTTATCACTTTGAGTGACCCCTTTCACTTGACATTAGAGCTGAAATGATGAGTTGATTAACTGATTATTTGATCAACAGAAAATTTACCTGCAACAATTTTGATAATCAGTCATTTTTCAAGCAAAATGTGGAACATGTCCCAATTCCAGCTTATCATTTCTGATCATGAGGAGTAAACTGAACACATCTGGGTTTGTAACTTTTGGTTGGACAAATCAATCAATTTGAAGACTGAAAACTTGGGATTCAGGACATTGTGATTGTGGAAAGTTAGGATTTGCTGTGATTTCATAGACTGAACAATTAATCAATTAATCAGAAAACAATAAGCAAATTTGTCATCATTTGACATGTCATCGTATGTTTCATTGTAAATGTAAAATAAATACTGATCAGTAGGGATAAATCCTATTTCACTGCCATTGATCATACACTACTTATAAAACTTTTTCATTTCATTGTTGGATCATTTGTGTCTTCTACATGGCATTTAATAATTCCAACTAGACATTTGGACAACACTACAAAATGGCACACAATGTAATGCACTATATAAAATATAATGAATGATTTTGGACACAGCGATGTAGTTACAGAAGCCAGTGGAAGAGGCACGCTGGGAGAGAGTGTGGAGCTTCAGCTTTCCATAAACCTTAGTGAGCGTGGCTGAACTGAGGCTGTGACCCTCACCAGTGGGAGTAAACTTAAGTTCAATCACACTCTATTACTTATCCCACTGCCTCCTTCATCCACTCACACACACATGCGCAGACATGTGTAGTAAAGTAGAGAGGTGTGGCTAAAGTCACAAATCACACAGACTGGTGTTAAACTGACACAGTGGACAGGAAGAAATATCATCTTCCCATACACACATACATATTGCCTGTGTTACATGGTAACATGACTCTTCTTATTGGATAAACTGGAGGTTAGGGAGGTGTTAGGTTTTCGAGGATAGCTTGGTATAGGGTCTGTTTTAGATTAGTCGGCCTCTTGTGTCAGTGGGGCTCTCAACTGTATTGATGGGCATACAAGGGTTATGACAGCAGAGAGAAAGGCTCGGCAGTCTGTTCCTCCATTGCCTCCACTCAGAGGGACATTAGGTCAGCATGCCCCCCACCCCTCCTCCCTCTCCTCACTGGCTCTGAATTCCCCACTGAACAACACATTCCTCCTTCCCAGTCCCTCTGTTTATGACACGCCGTTCTTTGAAGCAACATGTGAGTGTTTGTGTACGTGTATGAGCAAGGGTGCACGAATGTGTGTGCGTGTTAGCCTTGAGTAGCCTAACTAAACCTCGGTGAACACATAAACGTTTCAGCATGACACTATAAAAGTTGGAGCGTGCATTTCAGCGCGTATTCTGAGGCTTGGACATACCTGAGCAGGTATGATAAAGGCATACATCTGTGTGACAGCTGTTTTTTACATCACCGCACCGAAAGGGGGAATCTAGGCCAATTGAATTACACTGAGAGAGGGAGAGTGGATGAGAGGGATGGGTGGAGGAGAAAGCTATGAGTCATTACCAAACTTGGGATGCGCTCGTTTTAAAAGGCAGAGATTGAGAGAGGCAGACTGGCCTTTGAGACGAAGAAAAACAAACGAGTTGCTTTTCTAATTAAAGCAGCCCTGAAGGAGTGGGTGGGGGTGTTAGGGAGTCGGGGGGTAGCGGAGGTCAAAGCAAGCTGAGTCATTCCTTTACACCCATTTCCTGTGATCGGGGCATTTTGGGAGCAGGCAGCAGGGTGAAATGATGTGTTTGGTTTATGCAATCCTTCATTTTTTCTCCTCCCATTCAATGCACTCTCACACACAGTCCCATTATAGGGTGAAGTCAGCTAAAATGGGCTACTTTTTGGTAAATGACTAATAAGACCACATAAGAAGCTATGCATAAGATCCTTGGTATCAGCTCAACCTACATAAAAAGACTCCAACTGGCCCAGAACGCAGCCACACGACTCATCACCCGCTCCAAATCCTGGCACCACATCACTCCAGTCCTAAAACAACTACACTGGCTTCCCATTTCTCACCGGATCACATACAAAATCCGGGTCCTTACCTACAAAGCCATTCACCACCTGGCCCTGTCCTCCTCTCCCCCTACCAACCTTCGCGGTCCCTCAGATCCACCTCAGCCGGTCTCCTCTGCATCCCCAAGTCCAAGCTCCGCAGTTTTGGGGACAGAGCCTTTTTCAGGGCAGGTACCAGGCTCTGGAACTCCCTCCCCCATGAGATCCGCACCTCTGAGTCCCTCACCATTTTCCAGTCCCGCCTTAAGACCCATCTCTTCACCTCTGCCTATCCATAGCCGTTGTTGTCATGCTTCTTTATCTGCTCTGTAAAGCGACTTGGAGTTCGAGAAAAGCGCTATACAAATTCAATTTATTATTATTATTATTATTATTATCTGATGTTATTTTTATAAATTGGCATAGGTCTCTTAAATATTTATTTGTTAAAAACTGTTTAAGTTAAATGTAAAGAGAGAATAACAGTAATTTTAGCTTAAATTAGTTAAATTTTGGCGGGAAACTGACATTATTGTCTTTGGAGTGCCACAGTAACAACATCTTAAATACATTTCATGCAATAAAAAGTTGAAAAAATATTTAATTGAAAAATTATTTTAAAATGAACTGATAGTGTTACATGGGTGTGTGTTTCTGCACATTGGTGTCTTTGTGTCGGTTTTGTGCGTAGAATAATTTAAAAAAATTGTTAAGGTTTTACATGGATATATACGTATAGACCTATGAACCTATTTTGCAACCTCAATTTCTTTGTAACTTCTCAGGAAGCCTGTGTGTGCCCGTGGCCCATTTTAGCTCGCTGGTTTAGTGAGCTATGACTACTACTACTACTACAGTATGACTATTTTCACAAAATGTTTCTTTACTGAAAGAGCCCAGCAAAACATCTTTCATAAACACATTGGTTTGTTGGTGAGGTAACTTATAATTGCTTTATCACCCTTATTAGGGATGAGTGAAATTCATTGTATAGCCTATTATGTGTACTACACCATACAGTCTACATAATGGCATACATAATAGATCTTTGCTGTAGCTGTACTAAGAGAAAAAGAAAATTGCCTCCCCTAAATCAGGCAAGTCACTCAATGCTTTTAAGCTTTACTATTAATCACCACTTTTTAACTGCATATGATGTGCTTTCATGTTCTGTACCTACTATTTTGCCCTTTTAACAAGTAGTGTAACTAATTACTGGTACATTTACTAAAGTATTTGGTCTAATTTTGCGTAATCTTGGCCTACTGTTAGCTCTCCAAGAATGCAATGCATACAATACTGCCTCAAGTTGTTTGGAACATGTGGCCAGGAATTACACACAGTACCTTTGAAGCTAGGGAAGGCAATTTATTTTAG
The DNA here is from genome assembly GCF_021292245.1 of Micropterus dolomieu. NCBI lineage: Eukaryota > Metazoa > Chordata > Actinopteri > Centrarchiformes > Centrarchidae > Micropterus > Micropterus dolomieu. The sequence goes on from NC_060166.1 coordinate 33,275,742, forward strand.
AAGCATTTTTTGTTAGGCTATATTTATTGAAATTCTCTTTACATCCTGACAACAATCAATAAATCTAATAAAAATATATAAAAAGATCCAGTATCTGTGACTGTAATAATGGGCAATCATTTCATAGGGTCCAAATGATTGGCTGGCCTACCAGCCTGTAATTAATTTTTTTCTGTTAACACTCACACAATTTTAATGCAGGACATATTTTGACAATGTGGCATCGCTACTTTCATTTACTGTAAGCAAAGCATACAGCATCATAATACTTTCCCAGCACTGCTTTCAATCATGCTTGTTTTCCTCTCTGACACCTCCCCCTTGCCGCCTCCAATTTAAAGTACAAAACAAAGAAATTAAACTTGACAACACCCCTGGCAAAGACACACACACATACACACATCTACAGTGTAGCAGCCTACATATAAACACATGTGCACAACATACTGACAAAAAACCCCAGGAGTGGACTGGTATAACGGAACCCAGACTTCAAAAGTGGGCACTAATTCGAACCAGTCTATCTTAGCATCAGTATCACAGTCCGGCCCTCTGGCACTGCTGAATCATAAACGGTCAATACACTGGAACCCTGAGAGCTCCACAGAGAGCATGCCTTCATCTGAGTACTCCCTGACAAATTAATTTGGTGTCATCAGCTTTTTGACCACAGTGATGATTAAGAGGGAGATCACAAAGTCTACTGCATTCCACGGAGGTCCATTGAGAGTTTGGAAGATAGAATCTGTGGTTGATTTTTGGTTCACTTCACCTGATGAACACATGCGAGTGCGCCGCTGAGTGTGGTCCTCACTTTCTTTTAATATATACCCGCTGGTCTCTGCACTGCAAATAGGTGCAAAGAGGCTGTCTGCTCCAGAGAGTACCTAGAATTGACTGCCTGGCCACCCAAGTGTACAGGATGTGAACTAATACTTTACAGTAAGGAATCATACTCCCTAGAGATAAAAAAGGCTCAGGGATGAGTCTGGAAGGCACCCAAAAGTCTGTCAGTAGTTAATGCTAACTGACAGGAAAGTCCAACAGTAAGAGAAACAGGAAGAGGAAACTCTCCCCCACAACATCCTGAATGGCCTGCCTATGTGTGAATGGATATTTTCAGACACTGCGCAGGCTTTCTGAGTCTGTATTTGTGTTTCACAGCTGGTATTGACATGGCAAGGTTTTAGTCATTAGTTTATCATTAGTTAAAAGGCATCTGTGTTCAAGTTTGTACTATATGTGTCCACTATTATGCAGTGGTTGGGAAAGTAATGTTGTTCTGACAGATATTTACAGTTTGTCTTGAACACTTGTGACACTGTTGTCTGTCTGTTGCTTTGCTTGTTTGTTATTGCTGTCTCACCACATCAGATCTTAGCTATTTATGCCACTTGAGACAAATCAGCCCAGTTAGGAGAGGCTGAGGTGGTTTTCTCAACAATCCGTCTCTCCTTCAACCTTGTTTGCAAAGCCCTGTGGAAGTCTTCCTTCCCTTTTAAGTCTCATAGTCATCCAATGGTCAGAGTGCACCCAGACATCCTGAGTCACTTATGATGTGGGTTCCTTTCTGTGGGAAAGCTTGACCATGTGTGCCTTGCTCGATCGTTCATTGCTCATAAACAGTAGGAGCAGAGCCTGCGATGTAAAATAAACTAGCTGCCACAACATGTCGTTGCTACCGTTAACTAGCGTGAAAACAACAACCGCACTGCCAGATGAAAGAGCTGCAGCAGATTTCACAACTGCTCTGCTTGAGTGCCACTGTCGCTTTGATAGATAATCCTAGGTCTCTTTCTTATTTTATGAGCTCAACTGCTAGAGGGTTCTGGCACATTAGTACAACTGTGAGATGTGGGTGTGATCCAGAGCCTGTCACAAAGCTGGTGTTACATCCAGGTGAAATGAGCAAACAAATACTGCACTGTCTGACTCCAAGTGAGCTTCTCCATAGCCCGAAATGAGCACTGAAAAGGTGTTGTTGATTAAAAAAAAAGGTGAAAGGGTAAGATCATGTTTACAGTTTACTGGAAGATTTTGTCACCCTTAGTTGGTTCAGTAGGATGGTTGATGTCATAGGGCGATGTGGAGCTGCATCTGGGGTGGTCACTGTCTATAAATATCATGCTTGGGTGTTCCTCTTCTCTCTTTCCTCATGCTCACATACAGTATGTAACAGCCTTTTCACCTTGAACATTTACAACCTCCTGATTCAGTGTGTCTATTTCACATCCTCCATCGTCTGCCTCGGTCTGTCTATCTACATTCCTCCCTGCAAGTATCTGTCTTTCTCTCTGAGGGACATGGGTATAGACATGGGTCTATTTGCTTGAATTTCTCATTTCCTGTTTGGGGTGTGTATCCGATCCCTTGTTCTCGTGCCCAGCACACATCAAACACTTATGCTGCTCAAATGAGAAAAAGAGACAGAAAGGAGGATACACAGAAAGCATTTATATATGACAGAATGATGGCGAATGGGACAGGGGTGTGTGTAGGGAGAATCTGGATGAATATATGGATTCGAAAATCCGGACCTGATGGGGGGTGGGGGCATAAAAAAAACAACCTCCCATTATGACATTATTCCATTTAGCTTGTGTCTGGGCTTAACACTCAGGTATGGAGCCATGGTTTCAGTGGTTAGTAGCCACTGCCTAAATATGAGCTACGTGACACCTGTTCTATCAGCAAGTTTGTTATCAAAGTTACAGTGCTGAAAGGAATGTGAATGATGAAGGATGAGTGAGTCAACTGAAATGTACTAGTATGATTTGTTTTCACGAAGGGAACAAACAAACAAGTTTTTTCTTTGTGAAAAGAAGCATCACTTTCTCCTGTTCTTACAGCAGAAAGAAATTGAAATAAAATGTCAGCAGAAACAAGTCAAAGCCCTCTGTCATTGTTTTCTCAAACTATGGATAAATAATAGTAAAACTTGTCATTAGAATCAAGCATAGAAAACAACTAAAGGGTTGTCATTTCTTATACTCAGATAGGTTTATGTTCAGCATAGAGCATCAGTCACTACCTTTTAACTATACTGAATAACTAGCTGTCTAAAATGTGCATTTAAAATCAAAAACTAGAAAATGTTTTTTTGAAACAAACAAAGCAAAAAAATACATTTTGTTAATCTGGATTTAGATTCAAACAAAATAATATCTGCTCACCAGGACATACACTGCCTCTGATTTTTTATTGCAGGCACTGAAGGTAACAACCTAACTTCATATTTAAAACAGCTCTAGAAGAAATGTAAACAGACACTCAACAAAATATAAACAAAATTGCTTTCTATATCCTCCTCCAGTCCCCACCCCTAACAAGCCTGGGTACAAGTCCAAGAAACACACAAGAAAACAGTTTTAATATGGAAAGGTAAAGCCAGCTGCAGACTTTTTAGGCAGGTATGCATCGTGTTTCTTTTCCATTTACATGAAATTTCCAACTCCTCACTCCCCCGTAGCGCAAATAACTTTAGTGAACATGCGGTGTGTCATTTCAGGATGTTGATCTGCACGCTGGCTGGCGGCTACACTGATCAACAGGAGGTTCCACTGGGACATGGGGGAGAGACGTTGTAATGCTGCTGTATAATGTGAGCAATCCCTGAGATTTGTAGAAGACTCAAAGAGGCTATCACCAGAAAAACGTCAGCTTACAGAAAAACCAGCAAGCACAAGCAAGATAGAGGGTAATAAGAAAAAGGAGGAAGGGTGTAGCTCAAGGGGATGAGTTTTCCCCCCCGAAATTTATCTATAATTTTGCTTGAAGTCCTTTGCCCTGCCCTCTAGAAAAACATGTGGTTCAAATAAGTGCGACCCCCCACAGACCCCCCTGAAGTCTTGCTCTCATTAGTGAATTATTTGGACAGAGTGGAGCAGAGGAGGGGAAACAAGACCGCTGCTATTTTGGCTTCTACAAGGCAAGTCTGACATAACGGTAGAAGGGGGTTGTTCAAAACACTCACCTGCTACAATATAATAAATAATAAGAAGGTCTGGACCAGGCCAATGTAACATATACTCCATTCACTCCGTGGCCTCAACATTCATTGGCTCACGACCCTGCAATGTCACTCACATTCCCCCTGACCTTCATCTGTCTCTTTCTCTGGTTGCTCGTATATCTCTGCTCTCCTCCATTCGTGTTTGTTTTAACTTTCTCAGGACCCCTCCAAAGCCCACGCTCATGCATCGTGCACCCAAGAGAACAGCAATTTCCCTCCTCCAGCAAGCCAGATTTTCTCTACCTCTCTCCCTCCCACACTGTCTCTCCCACTCACTGTCTGCGTTTACTTTCTTGTGGGGCTGAGGTTGTAACGTCAGCCCGCTCTCAGTCAATGGTTTTTCGTCATGGTTTTTTATTTTTTTCCATCCCTCAAGCGCTACTAGTAAAACCATCACAGACCTAGACACGTTATGGCTCAGAGAGAAAGACAACTCATAGATGGTCTTGCTAAGAGAAAGTGAACTCACACTCTGGGGTGAGCAAGTGTTCAGTGGGGTCATGGTGAGTCACCCAACTGTTTGGCCTCTTACTCTTCACTGCGGGATGTCGCTTGTGAGTCAGGGCAGCAGACTGGACTGGGCTGTATCCTCTGTGTCACATGCTTCTCTTGAACGTCTCTTATTCTGTTGAACTTCTAACCCTAACCATCTCAAACCCAAACACACCAAACCACAAACCTACATCTTGAATGCTTGACTTTTCCTTTCTGGTACACGACAGATCACCCTTTCCTGACTCCACTGACCCACAGAACTTTTTGACAACAGACAGTGTGGACTTTCTTGGCAAAGGAAAGGTGTGTTTCTGCTTAAGGTTTGCGTGATGTTTTTGCAAAGCAGTTATTTGAGACTGGGGTGCGTCAGATGCCATGTGTGAGTGAGCAAAGTTGTGGAGATGTGCACCTATGGCATATTTGTCCCCTCGTTGCCACATCTGTGGTTGCCAGAGGCCAACATTGCTGCCTTCAGATGCAACATCCTCAAGCCTTGAGGCATCTGACAGAAAACCAAATGTAGTTCTCACTGAGGCTGTACTTGTGTGTTACAAGAGCCAACATTTTGATTAATTATTATTGCCATTCAGTCTACTAGGTTGAGGCTTGCGGACAGGCTATCTCTCAAAATTAAAGTCATAATTCCAGACAAGCCAGGGAAATTTGACTCCCACATCATTCATTTAGGCTACCTATTTTTAACTAATGATTCAGTTGTAACACATTACTCACCCTCTGAACATTTTTCTGGTTAACCTCACATGAACATAGTTTTCTCTATTAGTAGCGTATAGTTGCCTACAAACCTGTTATTCTGCTTACTTATATCATGGGTATTTCACTGAAGGTCTATGATGACCCCTACTGGTTGATTAATTTAAATCCATCCATCCATCCATCTTCATCTGCTTATCCGGGATCGGGTCGCGGGGTGATTAACTTAAATATTCAACTCAAATGGAAATATTATTCCTACTTGATATTTTCTACCTCTATCATTTAAATGTCATTGTCTCAGCCTCATACTTAACCACGCACACAGGCTTTGCGTTTATTTAAACTAAAGGGACACAAAATAAATTCAATATGGGACAGGGAAACACAAAACGTATCCTCCAAGGGCGTCACTTTGTGTTGAAAAGTGATGAGGACATAAGCGCTCAGATTAGGGGTGTGACGATACACTTGGGTTATGAGAACAAGACAAGAAATATTTTAACACTATTTTAAATATTCACTGCTGAAAAATATGAGTTAGGAGTTAAGTTTTGAGCATTTACTGCCTTCTAAAAAAGGATTTCTGCACCAATTTATGGTGTAAATGTCTTTAATTCAGGTGGCAGGTTACATTTCAAAATATAAAAATATAACGGAATATAATGCAGTAATCAGTAGCTTGTTTTTATTAGTTAAAGTTACTTTTTTGGACAACGTACATTTGTTTCTTCTATATTTAAATTGCATTGTGTGTTTTCTTAGTGTACAAATAAACATTTCTCAGAGCATTTTCATTTGTTATTTAACATTTCTTGTTGCAAGCTATTTTTCAGAACATTTTTAACAAATGCTTTCAAAAAGTGATGGAGACAAAGTCAGCCATTTCAAAAACTGGTGGGGACATGTTCCCATCATAAATGATACCTATAGTATCTAATCCATATGGAAAACCCTCCCCAGACACAAACTTCAACACAGGAGGGAGGCAACATCTTACCTGAAGTGCATTAGGCTTATTAATTGAGAAAGACTCTGCTGCCTTACAGTTGCTTTTCTTGTCTCTGTATTAAAGTGTCTTTGTTTTCATTCACTTATTTGGAATATGGTGTAGTCTAATTGTTAAGTAGCTAATAAACATTTTAACACTTAACCACTAAAATAATAAACTACAATTACAGTTTTCTTTTGGTTTCTCATACAATTAGACGTGACCTTACTTCAGCAGTGAGATGTGTATCCTTTAAAGCAGAGTTTGAGAGTGGGGCCTCCCCTCAGACAAAGCTTCGGAAAAAGACCCCACTGGTTTATTTGCTTAACTTTGCTCAACTTCTGGATGCCTATGGATCATCATTCTGTTATTTGATCCCACAGACACTCAACAACTGAGACAACATAGCCTTTATACTACATCAAATAAGTACATTAAAAAGGTCTGTCCTAAGGTAGCCAATTTATTAGTTTAAAACTCTAGTTTAAAACTGATATATCTCTCTATTATACATCTCTTGCATAAAGAATTTATGTGTTCTCCTTTTGATAAACAAATGGAATATTTTTTCACTTCCATTCACTGAGCCTCCCCTGAAACAGTTTGGAGCCCCCCTGGGGAGGCCTGCCACACTAAGAGGCACTTTTTAAAGTCTTTATTGACGAACAAAGTGATAAACATATTAAACACACAAGAGTAGACAATGAAGCATAAGGCTGACAAAAAAAAAGACCACAAATCAGAGCTGAAAATGATTAAACAGCTGATTTCAGACCCACAGTGTCAGGAACAATTCCTGTGCAATAACCCAGTAATTCGCCTCTAATCGGCCACCTGTTAACTGGTTACCACTTATTATTCATTCATCATCCTCCATTCCGTAATAGTAATAACGATGCAACATTTTAAAGGACAATTCCTTAACCTGCTTTAAAGTTACCTTCAAAAATTACTGTGAACAATTCTAGCAAAAAAGGAAAAAAAGATTTTTGCGACCTTTGCGACTGTCCAGTCAATGGCGCACGTGCTGGAATACGGCAGTGAGAAGAAGATGGCGGAGGGAGGTAATGATGCAGAGCTACTGAAGGAGAAGGCGAATAATTACTTCAAAGGTAATTTCACAGATCTGTCAAGTCGGTGGCTTTTTTATCAGCACTTTATAGCAGACGAGTGTGTGACTACTAATAACAGTAGTGGCATAATGGCGCTGCAACACGCTCCAACCGGAGCCGGAGGCTAATGTGAAGCTAAGCTAACATTGCCGAGAGAGCGTGCAGACCGTGAACCCCATTCATTGGATTAGCTCTGAACAGCAGCTAGCTGGTCCTGCTAACGCTAGCTAGCAGCCGCTGTCGGCAGCAACAGCGTCGAAGTTAACCCGTGCCGCCACGCGTGTCACCTGAAGTGCACCTCTAACTTCCGCAGATTTTGTCCTTTATCCGAGTTTGAAAACACATGGCCGTCCGGTTTGTTCACTCATGCGTGTTTATTCAGTCTCGCTATGTTATTGTGGGTTTTTTTTTGTTGAAGGTTCCGGTAACTCCTAGAATGTTCTGTTAGCCGCGGGCGCGTGTGAGCAGCAGGATCTCGGTACGACCCAAAATGTCAAGTGTAGTTTTGTTTTGTTTTTTAGCAATTTCCTGACCCCCTCCCTCCTCCTCCAACACGGTTACATTTGAAATGATGTTAAATAGGTACACTTCGTACTAGATTGTCGTTAATTTCAGAAGGAAGCGGTTTTATAACTTCAGGAGCATCAAAAACGAAAGTCAAGTTCTCTGCTTTTGTTCCACACTGTTTGGTTGCGTGTTCATGAACTTACATTTCAAAATGCAATTAAGCCTATAATAAATGTTACGCTCTAGAGTATTTAACGTGCTCAATGTAAGGTTGAAGTTTCTCTAGAGGCCCGTGATGAGTCAGAGTGATGTTGTAGGATGTGCAAGGTTGTCTTTTGTCTGAGGTGTAACTTACTGCATGAAATAACAGGAGTGTAGATATTTACTCATTACTCACAATCAATGCGCAGTTGGAGTTTTAATGTGACATCATCTATCCCAATGTAGAGCTCATTTCTTCATCATCATGTTGGAGAGATTATCATGTCAAACAAGCCAAGTGTGGCAATTAGGCGTTGCTCGCTTATTGGTAAATATTACACAAATTGTGAAACACTATACAGTTTGTTGGCTTCTGGTAAAGACAGCATGTGATCTGTTTTTGAACAGTGTTTTTATGTGTAACTGATTTACAAGTTATTGTGACAAAAATAGAAACAAGCATTGCTAATTAATTTCAAACACTGACTGAGAGAAGTGCATTTCAGTATTTGCTGGATGAATGTACTGATGGACTGTTTTGTAGGCAGTATAAAATGCTGTAATTTTAAATAAATCTTGCCACAGAGTTGTCTTCCAGTCTAAGTGGGAATAACAATTGCATGTGTCATAGCAGTGATTTTGGTCACTCTGCATTTGTGTCATTGCGTGTTTTTGCATTACACACAGCAGGTCACACAGAAAAGCCTGTATGGCTGTTGGGCAGAGTGAAAAAACACTGGGTTTGCAGTGGCTGCCTTCTATATTTTACACAGTTATAGAATTAAAGGAAGTTTTTCACAGTGCCTAATAACTTCTGAAATGCAGAATCATCATGTGCTGATGTATTTGATATTTTATATAGAGCAGCAAGAAAAGACTGTCTTCATTATTGGCTTTTAATGTATAACTTAAGTTTGGATTAATAAAATTAAATATTTTGTACACAAAATTTGAAACATTAAATGCCAAATACAAGTTACCAGCGCTTAAAACGATGTCTTAAAGTAGTTAATTGTGTCTTACTGACAAAACCCCAATCAAATCCAGATTACAATTATGAATAAAATGGATTAAATTGAGAAGTGGTTATCATAAAATATCTGGTGTATTTATTGAAACATGACTTTAACGAATAATTGATTGAGAAAATTATCAGGGATTAAATATCTATTGATTGAGTGCACTAACTGTTTTTGGCAGTAGAACAGTAATAACAAACCTGTACACAAACTCAGTGTTCTGTAGTGAAGATGTGACTTTTGTTTTTCAGAGAAAGACTATGAAAATGCAATCAAGTACTACACAGAGGCCTTGGACCTCAATCCATCCAATGCCATCTACTACAGCAACCGAAGCCTGGCATACCTACGCACAGAGTGCTATGGCTATGCCCTGGCTGATGCGACGAAGGCCCTGGAGATAGACAAAAATTACATCAAGGGATATTACCGCCGTGCCACCTCCAACATGGCACTGGGCAAGTTTAAGGCTGCGCTTAAGGACTACGAAACGGTAAGAAATATATCATGTTTGACTGTTAGTACACTTTTCACCTTCAGTGTAGTCTGAACCTAGAACATATAAGAGACTATGTACAGTATAACTAAATGTTTTCCCCCTGATCTCTCAAAGGAAGAGCTCTCACGTTCCATCTGTTGATCTGTCGCCACGAGTTAGACTCTTAATGTTGCCTTAACAGCCTGGAATAGGGATCATCCTTTAATCCAGTCATGATGCCAATTAGATCCAGTGTGAAGGCACTCATACCACATCTAATTTGGAGTCTATTGTTGTTCGTGCTGTTCTCATAAGCAGTATAAATATACCAGGGCTGTGGCAACAAAGACCTCTAAAGCTCTGCCATAGTCAATGCAATTCGTTGCACAAACAGACTAAGCACCATGACAACCGAAAACGAGTTAATCCTTATGACGTTTTCAGAGGTTAGAGCTAGATTTATACATATTTATAGATCTCTGAAATGTATAGTCATAACACTGACTCCATTTATAGTACAAGATAGAACACAATATTTTCCATCCAGAATATACTGTTTGTATAATTAAGAAATAAAAGTGTAATATACTTTTATTACTGTTTCCATCCTGTTCTCTGTAGCTACACTGAATTAATTTCCCTCTGTCTACCTTAATGTCAGTTGATGATTAACCTGTGTGTGGTGAATTCATATAATTTCCCTGTTCTGATGATAGGTAGTGAAGGTTCGACCAAATGACAAGGATGCAAGGATGAAGTATCAGGAATGTAACAAGATTGTAAAACAGAAGGCCTTTGAGAGAGCCATTGCCAGCGACGAGATAAAAAAATCTGTTGTTGACTCTCTGGACATTGAGAGCATGAGTAAGTTTCCTGTGTTGTTGGAAAAATAATTATTAAAAAAATCAGTTCCAATAATGTGCTTTAATTAAATTTGTGCAGTTGCATATAAAACAGGAAGTAATAATACCCTGGCGTGAACATTGTGTGAACCATTTGATTCTTTAGTGTACTTCTTGAAGTTAAGATGATCTCGTATTGCAGTGATTGAGGATGACTATGTAGGCCCCAAACTTGAAGATGGGAAGGTCACATTGACGTTCATGAAGGAGATGATGGATTGGTTCAAAGACCAGAAGAAACTGCACAGAAAGTGTGTTTATCAGGTAAACATGTTTGTTCATTAGAAATACACTGACTTAAGGAAACTTACCTGTACCTGTTAATGAAACCTTTTTGTACTCCTTTCAGATTTTGGTGCAAGTTAAAGATGTTCTATCGAAACTACCAAGTCTTGTTGAAATCACATTAAAAGAGGTGAGGACTAGTGTACAATGAGTGCAACAGCAGAATTATATTCTTTGATTACTAACTCTATGATCAGCCCTTAATAGGTCTACAGGGGTTAGAGTCACACCATGAGAGGGAATAAAGCATATTCCTGTGATCCTGCAAGCCCAAGATGTTATATTTTGTTTTATTTGTATAATTGTCCTCTTTTGTGTGACCTGTATTTAAGGCATTATGTTTCTCCTTGCCACAGACAGAAAAAATAACTATTTGTGGTGACACCCATGGGCAGTACTACGATCTCCTCAACATCTTCAAGTTGAATGGTCTACCGTCGGAGACCAACCCTTATGTATCCTTTCTTTTTGCAGCCAGCCACCTATTCGCTTTTAAACTTGTGCTCAGTGGAGTCTCCTTGTTTGTACCATTTGTCAGAATTGACAACAACAGGCAAAAGCTTAAAATCTTTGTGCGTCACAATGCTTAACCACAGAATTCAGCTGTTCAATGGTGACTTTGTGGATCGTGGCTCTTTCTCTCTTGAGGTCATTCTTACCCTCTTCGGCTTCAAGCTGCTCTACCCTGACAACTTCCACTTGCTAAGGGGTGAGAGCACTCACATTGTCTGTTGATGTATGTGTAGGATCTGGAGATGTTTGCTAAATATGTCACACTTACTACATCTGTGTCATAATCCTCAAAGCACAACCCCTAAATTAATTAATGTAGCCTTTTTTGTGTTTGCATTTTATTTGTTTTCTACTGTTACAGACATTATGTTAATGTGTAAAGTTGTATAAGCAGCATTGTTGAACCATGATTTTATCTGCAGGTAACCATGAGACAGACAACATGAACCAGATGTATGGATTTGAAGGGGAGGTCAAAGCCAAGTACACAGCCCAAATGTTCCAGCTGTTCAGCGAGGTCTTCCAGTGGCTGCCTCTTGCACAGTGTATCAACAGCAAAGTGTTGGTAAGCAGTGGCATCGTCAGCTGAAAGGAGTCACAGGGCCATGCAGCTGATGTTCACCAGGTCCAGTCTTGGTTTCATACCAAAGCAGTGGTGTAGTGTCGACTGACAAAAATTCTCTTCACATACCTGTTTATCCTGGGGAGATGCAGTTTAGGGAAGAGGAAAGCAGATTAACCTACCTACCATCAGTGTGTTTTAAAATGCATGTTCTTTCAAGAGACCTTTGCCAGGCAATGCAACTCCTCATGAATTATTTAATTGTCTTTAAAAGCAGTGATGGTTACTAAAGACTGCGTGTGGGGGTTTATATTTATGTGGGACAAACCATTATTTACCAGAATCTTGTTGCTTCTGTTATTAATGATTTTTCCAACCCCATGATGATGCAGTGGTTTGATATTTTGTAATGTGCACACAGTCCTAATACAGTTTTCCATCTCAGGTTATGCATGGTGGACTGTTCAGTGAAGATGGTGTTACATTGGATGACCTCAGAAAGATTCACAGGAACAGACAGCCTCCAGACTCCGGTAGGTTCAGACTCCGAAAGTACCACCGGTATAAAACTGGCTCTAGAAAAATCATCCCTAGAAAAGAAAACGGGTGCATTTCAAAACCTTCCTCCGCTTATTCACAGGTCCCATGTGCGATCTTCTCTGGTCAGATCCGCAGCCTCAGGTCAGTTCCCACCCACCCAATATCTCATCTGTTTTTTTTTGTTCAGTGTGTCCAGTGGAGCTACATTGAGTCTGCTTCTATTTTAGTTTAAGAATCAATTTGTCCACTTCTCTGTCTTTCGCTGTCTTATGCAGAATGGCCGGTCAGTCAGCAAGCGAGGAGTGAGTTGTCAGTTCGGGCCAGATGTGACGGAGCGCTTCCTGGAACAGAATAAGCTGGACTTCATTGTGCGTAGTCATGAGGTCAAAGCTGAGGGCTACGAGGTCACTCACTCAGGGAAGTGCATCACCGTGTTCTCAGCACCCAACTACTGGTATGTAATCGTGCTGGCTAACTTGTGTTGAATCAGCTGTTACTAAGGCTGTTCACTTTAACTGTTGTGTGTTGTATTCTGCCTTCCCCCAGTGATCAGATGGGAAACAAAGGAGCTTATATCCACCTCAGGGGATCAGACCTCAAGCCAGAATTTCACCAGTTCACTGCTGTGGTCAGTATCTTGTACTCTAAATTGTGGTATTAATTTTACAGTAATTGTCATGGACAGGTGTAAACGGGTTCTGTTCAAATCACTCGGGGAGTTTAAAGCTATTTTAAAGTGAAACTTATATTGTAATGATGCATAACATTACAGAGGCGGTTAAACATTAAGTAAAATGTTATCAGAAACAACTGGGATACCCACTAAAACACATGGGTTTGATTACTTGTTGAGAAAGATAACTTTGAAAGAGACATTTTTAGTGATTAATTTGAAAGCTCAGCGAGAAAAGCTTTTAAAAAAAAAAAAAAAAAAAGCTAATGTTTGTCTTCCTCATTCTGCTTTACAGCCTCATCCGAATGTCAAACCCATGGCGTATGCCAACACGTTAATGCAGTTGGGGATGATGTAGAGATCCAAGCTAATCTGTCTGTGACACTGACGACCTCCCATCTGACCTGAACCATCCCAGCCACTTCACTCCGTCCAGTGCTCGGACATGCTCTTGTTCATGCTTAGCCTAAGGGATCTTGTTCCCCGGCAAACTTCCGCTAGTTGTACGCAGAAAACGTGGTGTAGTTCAGGTGGGAAGAGATCACTTACACCACTTCACTCAAGAACTTGGTACATTCTTTCATGTTATCGATTAAAACTGGAAAATTTTCATTGTCCGTTTACCCACTCGTGTGTCCATCACTGGGTAAGAAACCAATTCTGAGAATTTCAGATGAGTCTCCTTGGAGCTGCTTGGTTTTTAAATATTTGATATACTCGGCAGATGGGATCAAATAGCTGATATGTACCAAAGATCTGTAATGAAAATGATTGTTCAGTTTTTACAAGGCGCATCTTGTGACTCTGAAACCTAGCATTGTACTGTTGGCCTGTGTACACAGCTTAGGGCATTGTTAACTGATATAAGAGCAGCATGTCCATCAGTGTTTCTCAAACCTACAGTATGTCACGTTTGTTATTTTTTTTATCTTACAGGAATACAAAATATGATTACATGGATGATCCCCAAAAATAAATAGATTGTCTCTGGGTACACTCTTAAAGGTGCTGTTTGCCATTAGTGGTGTATTTAGTTGGTTCAGTCATGTAGCCGGTAATGTTGATTTTGCACTGCTGCACTGCTTCCTGTTGAGGCAGATACTGCTCCTCCCCATGTTTTCATCCTTGACTGTCATTGTGCCACTCACCCGACAGCTCCCGCACAGTCTACTTTCCCACCTAGCTTTGGTGTAAAGCAAACCCTGATGGCACTATAGTCTCCAATACATGTTCAATTACTGGTGACTTATTACCCCCATATGTGGATTTCTTCAGTACATGAACGTCCAAAATGAAATCCTGTCTTGAAAACGCACAGCTGCATTGTTTAATGGCTCTCAACTTTTTAGATAAAGAAATACACTGGTGTGTATGTATATATATATACTGTATCATTTAAAGATTCCGTGTAATGTTTGGAGAAAATTATTGAATAAAAAAAATCCAGTCCAGTGATTTTAGAAGCACGTCGGTATCTTTATTTATGCAAATTAAGATTGTCTACATTTGTTTTGTTCGTTGTGTTGTTTGTGAGCGGGTATTTACAGTTACTACCTATGACTTTATTTTTTTTTAAAAATATTAAAAATAATTTATTACACAATTTACTGTAGCTTGAATAAGAAAGACGGGCGGCAGTCGCATTTATGTGACGTCACGGGTCTCAACAGCTGATCGTTACTCGTCAACTATGCGCCACGAGTTGACAACACAGCACGAGTTTCACCTTGTTGTGAACCTAGTTGGACACGAAGATAACAGCCGCAACAACACCATCGACCTGAGATGCCAAAATATTGTTCGGCCCCAAACTGTAAGAATGACTCCGGGAGCGGCAGCGACAGGAAAAGCTTCTACAAGTAAGCTGCTTATATTAAAGTGTGTTTTAGCTACTGGGACAACGTCGCTGCTCAGGTTGTGCTGTGTTAGAAGCGTCATCTTAAGCTACTTGTTTGTGCTGGATGAGTCAGTCCTCCGCCACGTCGATTTTTTTTTTTTACAGCGTTTTTGCTGATTTAAATTAAACGCTGCTCATTAAATAGCATTTTTCGCCGGTTTTTTTTTTTTTGTTGACCTACTGAGTTCGCGTCTTCTTTATTTGACCTTTGAGACAGTCTGAGTCCTGAGTGAATCGTGATTTGTCTGGTGACTGAGTGTTCTTGACATGCAACGTCACCTTAAAGTAAATTTTAACTTGTGTCCTGTCATCGGTAATCCTGGAGTTGATCCCTAGACAGGATCTGCTAGGGCAATATGTCAGAATGTTTCTTGAAATTTTATCCTTAATTCTTACAACTGGACGTGCTATATTAAACAGTACTCATAGTGACAACAAGATTAGAAACCTGTCTAAAGTCAAGTCAGTTTTTATGTGTATAGCCTAATATCACAAATCAAATTTTGCCTCAAGGGGCTTAAAATTAATTCAGTCTGTACTGCACCCTCAATCAATAGATCCCCGATTCAGATAAGGAAAACTTTGTTTACGAAGAGAAAAGTAAAATTAAAAAATAATTAATGTTTTAATTAATTTTCTTTTTCTTAATATAAAGTGATGCAGTAGCCAAGCTTTGCAGTCACTACTACCATTTTTGCTTTGATGCATTTTTTCTAAAGCTGTTTCTAAAATTCTGTCCACCGCACACAAAATATTAGAAACATGGGTTGCATTACGCTTTACAGAGTGTAGTGGCACAAACTAAAATGTGATGAGTCCACAGAGTCAGTCAGTTACCTGATAGCAACATCAGCTCTTATGCTCGGATTTCCAGCTTAGAGAGGCAGTTTTATAAAGTTTATTTGACAATGTGTGACCAGTAGTCTCACATCTGTAGTTTTCATCGTATTCTAGGTTCCCTCTACAGGACCCGGTCCGGCTGCAGCAGTGGCTGAGGAACATGGGACGTGAGAACTGGACTCCCTCTCGCCACCAATATATTTGCCACGAACATTTTGCACCTTCGTGCTTCAAGGTGCGATGGGGGATCCGTTACCTTGAGAGCGATGCTGTGCCCAATGTCTTCCAGGAGGCAGAGGTAAAACTAAAAGAAACCTACCACAGTCTTGTTCTGAAATTTTAGGGCTGCTCAATATTGACAAGTAATTATATTCTTGAAGAAGTTGCTGCACATGAATAACAGTTTTGTTTCATGAAACTGTGTTTGTTCTTGAACATGTGTACATTTGAATGGATTTGTCCTAACAAGTTAGTTTAATTTAGAAATAATTTCTTTGCAAGACAAAATCATGTGTAGGAGTTGGTCCTGAGCAACAGTATTTTCAGCTTTATACAAGATGGAAGTTAAAGTACTGTTGTTTTTATATGTGAATTTCCCCTTTTTTCCCAGTCGGTTATTTGTGCAGCTCATACACCAGAGCAGACAGCAATGTGTTAAGATTGTTGTGTTATGTAATGTAATACAACAAATATATTAAATATATATTTTACTTTGCACATGTATTGACTGAATTGAGTGTTTGCAGTAGACACAGACATACCGTTCTTTGGCGAATTATGATGAGATTCCTGAAGTCAGTAAATATTATGTTTGCAACACTCCACTTGCTCTTAGTTAAACTTTAAACATTGTCATGTTGCTTTTAAACACACACTCCTGCTTCTTTTTAGAAACGGAAAGCCACAGATCACATTGAGAAGAAGCCAAAACGGCTTCGAGTTAAGAGCAATCAAAGCATAACGGTGTCACATGACAGCGCGGTGGCTGCTGACGCTGCAGAGATGCATACGGTACACCTGTATGAGATCACTGTCGACCCATCGCAGCAGGGAGAAACCAGCCTGGTGGAGTCGAGTGATGTTGTAGGATCCGACTGTTCTCTCCAGACAGACCGGAACCCGCTGGCGTCAAGATTTAAAATGGAGACGAATTTCCCTCTAACTTTATTCCAGACAGTAGATGATCTAAGTAACAGTGGCGAGAACACAGAGGTGGTGGTGATGTCTGAGTGCCCTGCTGGTGAAGGGCAAGATGAGCTTGTGAATGGAATCACTGCTGCCATTTTATCTCACGGCCACGGGCTGGCCATGAATGACGCCACACTTTGCCGTACAGATGAAGCAGTGGCCTGTCACGCTGTTGAAGATGTGACTTGCACCACAGAGCAGTTCTCAGATGTCCAGGAAAGCCATGAAACTCAAGTCATCGCCTACTTTGAGACGATACCAAACGTTTTCCCCAGTGAAACCCCTACCCAGTTTACCTTCTCCCCGGATACAGTGCTGTCATCTGCTCTGAGCTCCAAGCCCATCTCATCTACTCTGCCTATCGTGTCCAAACACATTTCACCTTCCCCCACGTCCCTGGTCCTCACTTTGGAAAGACTGGATACAGAGGAGGGAGACGACAGCCAGTCAGAGGAGGACGGCATAGAACAGCAGGATCACCAGCTGGAGGAGCACTGGTGAGCACTGACTCAATTTCAAGGACATGTCTGTATTTTCCAAAGATTTATTTTTTCAGCAAGGCCACAGGGTTTAGAGTTGAAGTGTCTTAGATGCCAGAAGATGAAGCAAACAGCCAATAATTAAAATGAGCATTAGACCATTTCAATTACTAAAGACCATTTAGTGTAGTCATGCTTTTCTTTTCTGAATTACAGCTTTTATAATCTCTTTCCATTTTTTTTTTACATGAAGTTACCATAAGAACAGTTTGAGTAAGGAGCAGCTGGAGGCGATTGTGGCTGAGCTGCAGAAGAAGGTGAAAGTGCTGCAGCAGCGACACCGCCGACACCTGGAGAAACTTACGGGACTGGAGAACACGGTCAGCCAGCTGAGACAGAGCAACCTGCTGAATGAAGAGCGACTACAGCTGCTTGAGAGGGTGAAGAGCTTTACATATTCACACAAAATTAGTGGATTTATTAAAAAGATAAAATGTGTAAATACCGTTTGTTTGTGAAAATGTTAAACAGTGCATTAATTTTTTGGAACCTTCTCTCTCTCTTCCCCCCCCTCCCTCCCTCCCAGGCTTACATACAGACCAGTGCAGCAGTGTCAGATGCTGGTGAGACTGTGGCCATAATCTATGAAGAGGATGATGCTGCGTACTTTTATACTCCAGTGAACAATACCGATGAAAAGCTGTGAGGCCCTACTGAATGTGTGTCTGTCAGCTGCCCACTGTGCCAAAAAGTGACATGGCTAATACTGTTGAAAACAAAATGCTACCTAATTGTGTGTTTGTTTCAAGGTTTTCTTTAACAAAATTAGATCTGTGTATGAAATGTGGCTGTGAGCCTTGCACAAATATGGATGAGTAATATGGGACAATGTTGAATGTGTTTTTTGTTTTTTTTTTTTTAAGGTTACACCCTCCTTTCATTCCTCCAATCACTTTTTCTTTGACTTTCTTTGAAATATTTCTGTTGTTGATAATGTTCATATCAAATTAAAAAATAACTTCAATTTAGGTTTGTGCTTCATTTCTGTAGTTACTGTACATTCCAGCTGTTGAATGAACAAAAGCTTATATAACCAGTAAAGTACTGTCATATAGAGTTTGTCAGTGACTGACCGTTTGTTCTTCAGGAACAAAGGGAATTTGTCAACACAGTAGTCACACCCTTTAGTGACATATATAACCAGGTTTGGTTCTTGGAAGTTTGAACTCCTGTGTTGAACATAGTGATTCGACTCAACCGTGACAGAGAGGAGCTGATTGGAGCACAACTGTCAGATCAGCTCATGGAGACAGCGAGTTGGTACGATAGGCTTTCTCCAGTTTTTGCCCCATAACTAATTGAAATGTGGAAGAAAACAATTTAAGTTGTACAGTAGAAGAAGTATATTTTTAATTGGACAGTCTGATTAACTTAAAATGTATGAGGAAACAGCCCCACCTAGAACAAGTTGTTACTTCAATGTTCAAGATTTATGATGGTTCCCGATTTTACTCTACAAGATTATCCAGATGACTTGGTGCTCGCTCCTTGGCTTCATTTAATATGGTGGTTGCCCTCACCATCTTTCCACTAGATGGCAGCAGAGGCAGTTGTTTCCTTTGGATTCCAGGAAATTGAAATAAGATTTTACACACATAAAAACAGATAAACAAAAGACCTCCTGAACTGTTACATGGCACCTCCCCCATTACCAGTGGAAAAAAGAGGCGTTTAGCACAAGCATCTTTAGGATGTTTGAAAAAAGTCAGGAGGTGGACCAACAAGAGGAAACAGCTCAAGTAAAGTTTGACTTTTCAGGAAAGTATAAGTGTCATCTCTGGAATGCTGTTTAGCAGTTTTTATTTGTGTTTGATGAGGACAAACTTTGAAGTATTAATTTTACATGATTACACTAATTTGTACGACAATAGTTAAGAAACAATGTAATTTTAATAGGTGAACAACTTGAGCTAAGAAACAACCAAACAACAGGAAATTATCCTATAACATGCTATAGTGTACTGTGGGGAGTGTAATGAGATGAATATTTTTTAGGGTTGATATGACTTTTGAAACAATGGTACCTTAGATGAGTGACTGGAGATTTGGCTTAATACTGATGATATCCACTTTACAGTAAAATTGTTCAATTAAACATTGTTTTGGCCCATTTCCATCTTTCAACACAAAACAATTTCAGCGGTAGAAACTCATGTTGCTTCCTCAGTGGGAATAAAATCAGAGAGGATGAGTCCTGTCAGTTGTTGATTTACACTGAAGGACATGAGCCCTTGAGTTCAAAGGATCCACAAATGGAAATTGTCTTAAATTTTCCCTTTGAAAGAGTGGTCAGAGATCAGTGTCAGCTACACCAGGAAATGCTGTTGCTTTAAGACATTTCAACAGGGTCAATGAAATACACGTACAACAGTCCAAGAGTGTCTTTAGATTTAAATGAAATGTTTTCTGATTAATTCTACAATTGTGACCTCATAAATCCTCGCAGTCATTTGGTTAGTGAGACTAATTGGCTTGACCGCACTAATCACTGATATTTCCTTATTTTGCTTCAGCAGTAGCTTTCACAACACTTCTCCTCATTTCCTCCTTCTCCTCCATCCTGTCTATGAGCAGAGATATAGCAGTAGGTCTTCAGCTGTCTGGCTCCCAGCTGGTCCTGGTGGGTGTAAGGGCGAGGAAAGGGGAGCTGAGGGTGAGGCGAGGTAGAGGAGTTGGGCGAGACGGAGAAGTGGCTGTCCTCTTGGCTATGAGCAGGCGGCAGACAGGGAGACTGATGGTGGCACTGGCTAGATGGTGGCATGCTGGCACCAACCTGCGCGACAATTTATACAAAACGTTGTTTTTTTGTCAAAGCAGATCATGTGCAGGAAACACAAGTAACCTTGTCAACTGATTTATTGTACTATTTAGATCTATTTATCAAAATTACAATAATTTCTCATTCACATTCACATTCTCTAAAGAAATGACTCAGATGTGTTTGTTTGACTTTGTATACCTTTTAAAAGTTGCTGAACTTTTCATCACCTCCTTTAGTATCTGTGGAATTTGCTGCTACATTTATATACAAAAGTCTCATTACCTTTACTTGTTACTTTTTTGTGATTTACAAATTGCCAAATAATCAAAATATGTGTTTGTGACTCATGAGAATATGTTGGCGACATATTGTGTGTGCGAGTGTAGTGTAACAGCAGGTATCATTATCAAATGATGACAGATTTTAAACAACCCCATTAACATTAATAGTGAGAGAGATATATTCCTAAATTACTTGCACCATGTGATTTAGAGCTTTAAAGCCTGTACATAGAATCAAAGCAAGAAAAAAACACATTTTTAAAAATAATAATTTATGCATTTACAACATTTTGACAGGCTGCAGCATTGGCTCCCACCTGTGGTATGTTGCTGCCAGTGTTTCTGAGGTCATCAAGGTCGGTCATCCCCAGCTGCCACCTCTGCCATTTCTTCTTTATCTCTGCCTGCACCTGCAAGCAAAGGGTGTGTTACAGTGAGAGTAGCAGTAGTGTTATAATAACGAGTAAAGAAGACCTATTTCAAGGGAAAAAGGCCTTGGGCAAGACACTGTTCTCTACTAATAACCATAAAATGTAAACGAAGAGTATCCCTCCTATTGTAGCTGTGTCACTTTTGTACGACTAATTTATCAGTGAGATCTTAAGAGGAATTCTTCAACCTTATCTTGTTGATTTGTTTCTACGCAAGATCTCAGTTAAATTACCAAGAATGAGGTCTTTTCTGTTTCACAAAAAGAGCAATAGCTCTAAACTGAAACACATACAGATATGAAGGCGCAGACGATGTCACAAAACATTGCTGTGGTGAAACAGGGAGGTTAGACAAATTGTGATATAATTATATATATATTTAAATATATATATCTTATGTAATATATATTTATAGAGAGAGATCATTATTTCATCAACATCATCATCATTATATTACTATATGGAGGTTTCAGCTTGGATTTACTACAGCTGCTATGTGTAATGTCTCCACTACAATTAGATCACATGGACATTTCACTTTTTAAAGGGGTAGTTTTATGGACCAAAAAAACATTATTTCATATTAGAAAATAAACTGTTAACTGGCACATGGTTTCAGTCCTTACAGTTACTTATACAGTAGATGATAATACACAGAACTTTAATGCCTAATACCTCCAATGCCATATAGCATTGGGAGAATCACTGTCCACACACACAAACACAGACACACAGACACACAGACACACACACACAAAGACACACCACTTACCTCCTTGTTGACAAAACAGTAGAGGATGGCTACAAGTAAACCCTGTGAAGAGGGTAAATTACTTTTAATGTTGAACTGTACATACAAATACCTTGATAATGCTGCTGCTTTTATTTAGAAGTAATCTGAATGCAGATATTTTTTGCCAGGATGGATGTGCAAAGTCATGACTGTACCTGGAAAGAGTTGAGGAAGAGCTGGAAAAAGAGGTTGATGTTGCGGAGGATGCCATCCGTGTGATCCTCTGTCAACATTGCAAAGACCACTTCATGGATCCCCAGCAACGGGATCAGGGTCAGGGTGGATTTGGCC
Organism: Micropterus dolomieu; assembly: GCF_021292245.1. NCBI lineage: Eukaryota > Metazoa > Chordata > Actinopteri > Centrarchiformes > Centrarchidae > Micropterus > Micropterus dolomieu. Next base: position 33,297,767 of record NC_060166.1, read on the forward strand.
AGTCTGGAGAGAAAGAGTAATGGAGTGTGTCTTTAGATCTGGCATCTCTACATTGTTTTGCTGAAAGACACTCCAGCAGGGTAGATGGCATTGCTTTGTTTGTTGAACACATGTTTCCCAGTTAAAAGACAGTAGGTCCCCATACACAAACCCAAATGCCCACAAGCTCTGACCATCTAGAAAAGTAAGTAAGTTACCATCCTCCAGAAAAGCATAATAGGAGATAAGAAAGTAGCTCTGCTTGATGGAAATTCTTTTTATAAATTAGTCCATTTGTGCAAGATAGCCATCAGTTTTTGTGTGTTGCTGGTCAAGTTTATGTCAGGGGAAATCTAAGAGGCCTCTATTGCTTCTCCTCCTGTCTGAGTTTCTAAAAGCCTTTAGGTCTCCTGGGTTTTATACTCACTGTCAAAGACATTGAGGTACACACGCACACACACAAAGTGAATCTAATTGAAAAATATTCTTCAAAAAGTATGATTAAAAATTAAACTTACACCTTTTCAGATTCACTGCGGCCCCTTGTTCCGGCAGCTTAGTTGAACAGTCTGAGCATTAACATCGATAATAGAATAAAATAAATATGAATGAATGTGATATCATGTGCCTTTAATATGAATTCCAATATAAGAAAAATACTGTTCATTCAGAGTTGATCTGTGAACATGTTGCAATAGGTTGGTATATTGGCCTGATGTTATATATATATATATATTTAAAAAAAAATGCTGTACTTTAATTAGATTTCCTTGCACATTTTATTATTCATTTAATTGTTGTAACATATTTTTGTGTGTTTTTATGGTTGCTGGCTTTATAGTTTATTGCATATATTTTACATATTTTTAAATGGCTGAGGAGAACATCCCCGAAGGGACAGTGAAGTAGAGTGAAGTAATATATCCCAGAGTTTCACAGTGACTAAATGCCATACAAACTCTGAAATAATTAAAATAACAGATGGTGCTGTTTCAGAGTCTGCCTCAGTCCTACTGACACAAAAAAAATCCACAGGAAAATTCTTCATACTTTTTGGCTTTGGAGTAAAAATACTGAACTTCATAACCCCACACAGGTCATCTGAAAGCTGTTTAAGCATACACTTTGCTTCTGTGCAACTTTCAGTCAAATATTACAAGGTCCTGTCAAGATATCAAAATGCTGACATGGGCTCTGTGCTCCTCCATTAATGCTAATTCTGCTCTGATCTTCTAATGCTCAAGTAAGGAGGTTTCCCACACTGCTGGTGTGTCCCACCCACAGTGTTCACCATGTTATTAACTTGACCTGAAAGCCATTAGCCTAATTTCTGTCTTGCCCACTAGAGAGATGTGTTTATAGGGGGAATTTTTTTTTATTATTTTGTTTCCTTCTGTTGAGTTTTCAGTCTTACCTGAATTTGTAGTCAGTGTATCTCATTTGATGAGCTTTCAGTTTTGAAACAAGAATATGGATGATCCGGATAAAGATGAATGAGTTCACCTAAAGAGAAAAAAAAACAAAACAGGGACATTTACAATCTTAATGATCATGCTTCATCATGCAAATTAGGTGATTATGACAGTTCACAACATGTATTCAGATCAGTTTTATTTAGTGCATTACACTACAGCTTATTATGGTGACTTTGTTCACTCTACTTTCCCTACCCAGTCATCACTCTGTATGAACGGTCCAGGCTGCAAGCTACTATGAGTCACCCATGAATTTTAATCACTGAGTCTGAAAGTGAACTGAAAGTCAGAAAATGTCCTACTTCATTACATTTACGTGTGTGTGTGTGTGTGTGTGTGTGTGTGTGTGTACACATGGTTGAATATTTTGAATGAAACAAAGAGTGCTGCAGGTTATGTACGTGTGCTATCTGCAC
>NC_060166.1:33299656-33308455 GCF_021292245.1 Micropterus dolomieu
AATTCTGCTCTGATCTTCTAATGCTCAAGTAAGGAGGTTTCCCACACTGCTGGTGTGTCCCACCCACAGTGTTCACCATGTTATTAACTTGACCTGAAAGCCATTAGCCTAATTTCTGTCTTGCCCACTAGAGAGATGTGTTTATAGGGGGAATTTTTTTTTATTATTTTGTTTCCTTCTGTTGAGTTTTCAGTCTTACCTGAATTTGTAGTCAGTGTATCTCATTTGATGAGCTTTCAGTTTTGAAACAAGAATATGGATGATCCGGATAAAGATGAATGAGTTCACCTAAAGAGAAAAAAAAACAAAACAGGGACATTTACAATCTTAATGATCATGCTTCATCATGCAAATTAGGTGATTATGACAGTTCACAACATGTATTCAGATCAGTTTTATTTAGTGCATTACACTACAGCTTATTATGGTGACTTTGTTCACTCTACTTTCCCTACCCAGTCATCACTCTGTATGAACGGTCCAGGCTGCAAGCTACTATAGTTTTTACACTTGTTAAAGCACTTTGTAACTTGTTTTTGAAAAGTGCTCTACAAATAAGGATTATTATTATTATTATTATTATGAGTCACCCATGAATTTTAATCACTGAGTCTGAAAGTGAACTGAAAGTCAGAAAATGTCCTACTTCATTACATTTACGTGTGTGTGTGTGTGTGTGTGTGTGTGTGTGTACACATGGTTGAATATTTTGAATGAAACAAAGAGTGCTGCAGGTTATGTACGTGTGCTATCTGCACTATGACACCTAACAACCCCCAACGTTTCCTGAAAAGGAACTGTGAGGACACATGATGTCAAAGGAAGTGCACTGTACAGATTGCATGTACAACTGCCAACCTGGAGCTCACAGGGCTGTAAATGTTCTGTTCTGTGTTTTCTGCATCTATATTGATATGCATGTTACCAGAATGGCGAGCAGGATGGGAGTGCGGATTATCCACCAGTGCACCTTGTTCTCATTGATCTCCCAACACCTACAATCACAAGCACAAAAAAAGACAATGCATCCTGAAATATAGGATGAGGTGGCAATTGAATAGACATATGTGTGTTGCAGTATGTTGTGTTTAATCAAATTCACTCTCAGTCTGTGGAACAGGCGCAGTGAAGAATAAGAAAAAAAAAAAGAGCTGCACACTGTCAAAAAGTAAATATGACTCACCTAGTGTTTTCAAACAGGTAACGTACAATAATCCAAGGAACCACAAAGAACACTGGTGTGCCTGACCCAAAACAGACAAATGTAAGCATAAAAAGTTCACAACACAACAGCACATTTAATCAATTTACACATTATGTGACCTGTTCAGTAATTAAGAGTATAGCACTCTTTTTTACGCTTCCTTTACATTTCAGCTCTGTATGATTACTTGTTTGTCTAAGTGTGTGTGTGTGTGTACCCCAGCCTATGAGTAGATATCCACAGAAGTAACGGTTTTCAGGGAATACCATCATCACCAGTAGGTTGTGCAGATACAGGCCTTCCACCAACAGCCAGTAGTAGTTGGCTCCCACACAGTATTGCATCAGCGCCTGGGCCACGCGGCAGCCAGACACTGCCTAATGTGTGTGTATTCAAGAAGACAAAATAAGTTCTTGAGACATTTTTTGCGTGTTCATGTTCTGCTTAGCATCAACCAGAACCAAATGTTTTTAAATCAAGTCTCAAGTTTTTTAAGATCATAAGCAGATACCAAGTCAAGATGAAAGTTTCTAAGGGCACTGAACTCTGGCGTTTCCTACTCTCCTTTTCTTTCTTTCTTTCTTTCTTTTTTTCTCTCTTTCTTTCTCTCTTTCTTCCTCTGTCTCTCACTTATTTTTATGTGTGTGTGTCCCAACCTGATCACTGAGTATTTCCAAGAAGTCCCTGCTATTTATGAACTCAGGAGTGTCTCTGCTCAGCAGAGCATCTCTGGTCAGGATGGAGACAGCTCGCAGAATGAATGATGCAAACAAGTTGGTGTGGATGTAGTTTCTGGTGCAGTGCAGCTTCCTGCAGACATCACACATACCACAGTGGTGTTAAACATATCAGAACAATGTTTAACATCCAGTCAGACTGCTCAGCACCTGACAGTTAAGTAAAGAAAACGACATTGAGAAAAATACATCTCTTGTGAAAATCCCACACTATGTTTCTTATGGCTAAACTTTGTCAGACATATGCTGAGTTTAAGGGTTAATCTGAGGTCTGTTTATTGTCATATTTACGTTTTCGTGGTTGTGGCTTGTTGCTGTGATGTTTTTGCACTACAGTTAATGTCACTTTATACAACACTTGAAATGTTTCTGTAATTGTTTTTTTCTTTTTTTATATTGGACAAAATGTCTCATCAAGAGAAAAAGAAAGTTACATATTGCCTTAGAGTAACTAAAGAGTACACAAAGAATCAAAAACAGACTAAAATACTGAGTCAACGAGATGGGAAAATCCAAAATCAGTAAACAGATTGTAGAGGTGTAGGTATACCTGAAGAACACCAGAATAATCAAAGCCAGACAGAGACTGGCCAGACTAACACAGTAACCAACTGTGTACATGACTCTGAAGTAGGCTAAGATCATCATCTGCTTCTCCTGTACAAAGTACAAGCAACATATATAAAGATTGGATTAATACTGTGGACAGAAATGTAAAGTTTCTTTTTACAGATACCTTTTTTAAGGTCTCACTCTCTTCTGCCCAAAGTGTGTGTTTGCGTGTCTGTACCTGAGCTTCATGGTGGCTGTTGTCCTTTTTGCACTGAGAAGGGTCCATCCAGGTGCGGTTGAAGATATCGGTGGTCCACTGACCATCAGGACCACACTTCCGCAACACAAAGCCATTACGCACTACACAAACACACAGCAGTGGCTGAAACACACACCCTTGATAACAGACAATAGTACAGTGAGAATATTATGTGTTAGGGTCAGGGTAATGTGTGTGTGTGTGTGTAAGTATGCTCTCCTACCTTGATTGTACCAGGGCAGGTACCAGGGGCAGGGCACCTTAACTGTGGAGTTAAGTTTTCCATCTGACCAGCAGGCGTACTTGTCAAACATACGTCCACAGAACACACCTAAGGAGAGGAGAGCGGATGCGCAGTGTCTGTATGCATTTAATTTAGTTCAGGTTTAAAATGTGTCGAAGGTTAATTTGCCTTCATTAATGTATATTATAAAGAGTTTGCGTGTATTCATGGAGGGGTTTACCTTTGGGTCGGGGTTCTGTACTCATCTGTTGCAGACATTCATTCCTGTAGCGGATATATTTCTCCATCATATCCTCCACACTTCCCCCTGACACACACAACAGACACTACAAACACACACACACAAACACACACACACGCAAATCAATACAACTCCCAATAGATCTTTCTTTTATAAAGCTTATCAAATAATGCTTTTATGGATGCTGTCAGAGAAGTGTTTACTTAAGTCTGTAATCATTTTGTAGTGTAACAACTCAAAACCTGGCTTAAGAAATGTGACTCAAATGGAGAAACAGCAGACAGAGCGAAACAGATCTGAGAAAAGAGGCTGAAGATGGGGTAGAGAGAAATAGGGAAGGCAAGCCATGGAAGCCGTGTTGTATTGGAATACATTATCTTCAAAGGCATTTCTAATATTTGATCCATCCCCACTGACATAAGTGTGGACAAAAATGTTGATGTATTTCTTGTTTTCAAATAAGTTTCTAGACTGGCTACCGCCAGACAATTTCCCTCAAACTTAAATTGTAAGGGGGCATAAAAGATTTTTACATATTTACTCTCTTCTTTAACATCAAGCACATTGAGACATCACTTGCTCATTATACACTGTGCTGTGTCATCAGTAAAATGTCTCTCTAGACAAATACCAGAGTTCTGTAAATGAGGAAGAGGATGAGGAATGTGTTTGAGGCCTTCATCACTCAGAGGTGTGCCAGGTTGGCTGCAGGGAGATCATCTCAAAGATTTACAGGACACCACAGAGTCACTGAGAGGTCATCAGAGGTCATGAAAAGGTGGAACATGAAACAGTCCCTTTACGCTCTGCAACATACCTCCTGGAAATACAGAAAACAAAGAAATTACATCCAAAAATGTGGTGTTTGGAAGCAGTGCTCAAAGTACATAAAACTACAAGTGATTGTTTCATCTTCCCACTCAATACAAGCTGCTAGATTGAATTAAGGACCAATGTGACTTTGGGGTAAAAAGTCCCCATTGACATCAATAAGTGTGGACAAAATTTGTTTATTGCAAAGTACATTGCGAAAATCATTAACAAGTAATCTTGAAAACAGTCCATAAAGAGTCCATAAATATATGCAGTATACTTAATTTTTGTGTGATAATGAGATAATCATTTCATTAATTCTATATAACTTAAACTGTCCTCTTATGATTGTTATAAAAGTGCTTAAGATTGTAATATGGAAATCAGGAATAAGGCAATCTGTGCCAAAAACAGACCTAATCAAATCGGTTCATTATTCAACTTTGTCAATAATAAAAACATACACATCAAAATAACTCAACTGTGGGGCTGGAACCCTGAACATGTGGGGAGGCCAACATTGTCGGTAAATTCATTTGGAATTGTGTGGAGGGTGTCAATCTGTATCTCTATCTGTGGATGTTTTCTGAGATTTGTGAATATGTAGAATCATTTGTAAATGTGTTTTACATTACAGTACTAAAAATACTTTGTACCATCCTCTCTGTGTAACTTGGGACTCTGATTAGTGGGTGTGCTTTCCAGCCATCAAAGCATGCAGAGGGAGAAACATAAAAGACTGCAGAGTAATCCTGTCTCTAATCCTCCTGTCAATACTGGTGATATAGCTAATCTAACTGACCAGGAAGTTTGTGGGCTGGCATGTGACAGGCATGGCCTGCTGTGCATTTAAGAGCAAGAAGGCTAAAAACTGCATTACTCAGAAAAAGAGGATTTATTAGACAAAATAATGTGTGATGTAATATATTATTAATGGAAGATGGATTTGTCTTAATCATAACAAGGCTTAAGCCATGAGTATCTGAGTCAATACTGGTATCAGCTTTCAAAAACTTTTATAGTGTAAATCACATAATACCTACCCGAGTGATATGCAATGTACACTGCATATATTTACCATGTTAATATATTCACTACCTGTAGTGTATATATTAACACTTGGAGCAATGATGCATATTTTTGAAGAGGTAAATCTCAAGAGTCCTGCTTTGCTGTGTCTGGTGCTCAGGGTAACCTAAAACTACAGCCATGTTGCAAACATCTGGCACATTCAAGAATCCAAGCTTTAAGCATTAAGCTTCTCTCCTCTCCCAGCATCATCAATTATTAGTTCTCGTCATGCAGGTAAACGTGTCTCTATAGCTTGCATTTAACATTTGGCTTTTGAAAAGATATATTATCTCATGTCACTTTTTAAATCATGAAGGTAGGATTTGTTGCTTGTAGAGTGCTTTAGTTTTAACCGCATTTGTGTTCAGATCTGTCCCAGATTTTCACTCTGCTGCTTTTTTATGCCAGAACATAGAGTCTGATGTTATCAGTTGCAGAGCTCATAAGCATTTCATTTGTGTTTTCACATGTTCAAATATGTGAATTAAGAGAAAAATCTCAATGTAATATTGTTTTAAGATTTTGTTGAAAGTTTGCCCTACTTGTGAGTGCTGGGTGAGTCAGTGGTGATTCTGTAATTGGCATGGTCAATCAAGAACAAGCAGCATGAACGGGGTTGGGTTTAATTTTTTCCCTACGCTAAGACCACAATTGTACATGGGTTCGTCAAAGAGGCACTTGGGCTTGGGACCATACTAAGGCCACTAAAATGCTTCTCTGTCATCCCTCCAGGACCCTGAGGCGTACAGGAAAGATTGTGGCTGAACCCTCCCACACTGGACACAAACTGTTTCAGACACTTCCCTCTGGCAGGAGGCTGCGGTCTCTGTGGTGTGAGGACTAAAACCTCACACCACAAAACAGTTCTCATCCCATACTCCCCTAACCCCATGCTATAGTATGTGCACAATACACATACTGTGAACTCTGCACATTCCCTGGTAAATATATTGCACATCCCTGCAAAAACTGTTATTTAAAGTCTTCATTTAAATAACATTGTCATTGTGCAAATTGTTAAAGTAATTTTCTGTTTTTCTATTTATACTTCTTGACTTACCACACTTATCACGCACTTGTCTTTTTTTAAATATATTTTCTGGTTTATTATGTGTATTGTCATGTGCCAATATACCACAGAAACTTCCTTGTATGTGGATTCCTGATTCTGATTCTCTGATGTGACAATAGAAAATATATGAAAATGCTCCATTTCTGCAAAGACAGGTCCTGGTCAAATATGGGTTTCAAAAAAGGGCATAGAGCAGTTTTTGTGTTTTGTAGTAGTGTAGATGTTGTTTCAGATACTTAGTGAAATAATATTTGTGTTGATGTGAATTAGCATTCTGTCAGCCCACATATCAACTTAAAAGTTAAAAACTCCACCAATGTAGCATTGCACTCATAAAACATTGTCAGACAGTAAAAAAAGACTTTAAATGGGTGTAGCAGAGCTAGAGACATCATCTTTTTATTCCACAACCTGGTGCCTACATTACTGTTCAGGTGTGTTATTTAAGCAGTAGAGGCAAAAGTGGCTCCAACTGCTTTTTTCATTATCAAATTTGTAGTCTTCAGCCCCAGCTGATGCTGCTTCAAATGACATCACATGAGACAATTTTATTTATTTGACTTCAGGCAGCTTCCTCTGGAGCCGCAAAACCTTTACAAATTTTTTCACATATGCATAGTACTCCACAAGATCAGTAAACAGTGTAAATTAGGTGGAGTTTCTCTATAACTGCTTTAATATAATACTGATAATGGGATCATTCTTGGAAAACCAATATCACTTAGCCGCTGCCACTGTCTAATGTCCAAGTCATGTAATGTGTCCTACTGTACAGTTTGTGTTCTTCACAGCTTTGGGCTTCATTTCAGAAATACAACAGTGCAATTATATGATATTACATTTTAAATATTCACTTTAAGAGCTATCTCTTACTGTGTACAACTATTCTCCACCAGACTGGAGACTAAAACCAAACATTTGTGTATCAAAAATTTCCAGATCCACACAGCTGTATAAAAAATTAAGATGGAGTTCAAGAACTGACAGAAGTCAAAAATCATATCTAATATGACATAACAAAAGATTTTTAAGCTGCACTAAATGAAGCACACAGTAATGACAGTATTATCTGAGGTTCAGTTCCTCTGAATTAAATAAACACCGACATGACTTGCAAATATGCACCAGCTGCACAGTATATTATTATCAGAAAATGTTCATTATATATGCAGTCAGTGTTGAGTCATTAGAGTCATATGGAGGGAAAGAGGGATCTGAAAATGTATATAATATTTCATTATATATTCGGAGGAGCAGCAGCAGGCAGTGACTGAATTTGTTCTACACTATATCCATGTCTCTGTTACAAGTTTCGCCTCAATGACAATACTATACTAATACAATAATCCTAATTATTTTCTGATTTATTTTATTATTAAAATCAACTCTTCTTCCATCCCTTGTGATTTTTTGTTGGTCTTTTTATTTATGTCTCTAGAAAAAAATTTAACAGACTCACACACATTTGTTACAAAATGATAAATTACACTGGACCTCAGTCTTTCTAAAAACCTCTATCTCATTTGTCTAAACTCTTGACTCTTGGAGATAATAAGCCCTTTCCCGTTAGAGTGAGCCTTTTTCCATGTTTAACAAAGTTCACTATTTCCTCTTAAATGAGACAACTCCCCTTTAGCCATCAACGTAAAACATAGAAGGGGAAATATGCGTTTTTGAAAGGGCAGCACAAGTTAAACAAATTTTCAGTGATTTGATGATGACCATTAAACTGATCAAATTATCTTCACTTGACTGACAGAGAACAGTGTGGGCTGCATGACATTTTAGAAGCCAGTGAACATGGGCTAGATGGCACTGCCAGATTGTGATGACAGGGAAAAATCATTTACGTGGCATTAGTACAGTAGTGGCATTTCCATAAAAGAAATATCTGTCCCATGTCAAATTTGTATCATGTCCAGCAGCAGCAACTGTGGTTTGTTTGAAGCAAGACAAGAGCAACAGGTGAGCAGCAATAGCCACCACAGTTTAAGAGAAGGGCAACTTAACCAACATGAAATCAAAGGAAACAGAACAACGCAGTCTCATCCCTACTCGTCAAATGTCTGACGCATGGTCAAGGCTCTTTGTCGTCGCTTTTTAAAGACTTGGGTAGCCCTTTTGCATCAATTATTGACGTTTAGGGATCCACAGTCAAGTTAGCAACGCTTAGCAACAATAAATATGCAATATCCGGTTACACTTTCAAGATAAAACGTAACGTTTCGATACATTGCCATGTTGAAACGCGCATAATTAAAGTCGTGAAACGTTGCAGTTTCGTTAGGTTTAGGCACAGAAAGTACTTGGTTGGGTTTATGCAACAAAACTACTTGGTTAAGGTTAGAAAAAGATCATGGTTTGGGTTAAAATAGCTATGTATGTCAATTAAGACTTAAGTTAACTAACGTTAATGTCAATTTACCTCACTCGCCTAAATAAAAACATTTAATGTTTTGTTTCGCAGGGGACACAAACCCTGTTCTCCTGCTTCAAGGTCCGGGTTCTGGCCCTCTATCCACCCCAATCACCTCCTTACTTCGTCTTTTCTCTTAAATATCATACTTGCCTTTACCATCAAAAACTGACACAACAGGGCTTCCCTC
>NC_060166.1:33308555-33345307 GCF_021292245.1 Micropterus dolomieu
AATAAATATGCAATATCCGGTTACACTTTCAAGATAAAACGTAACGTTTCGATACATTGCCATGTTGAAACGCGCATAATTAAAGTCGTGAAACGTTGCAGTTTCGTTAGGTTTAGGCACAGAAAGTACTTGGTTGGGTTTATGCAACAAAACTACTTGGTTAAGGTTAGAAAAAGATCATGGTTTGGGTTAAAATAGCTATGTATGTCAATTAAGACTTAAGTTAACTAACGTTAATGTCAATTTACCTCACTCGCCTAAATAAAAACATTTAATGTTTTGTTTCGCAGGGGACACAAACCCTGTTCTCCTGCTTCAAGGTCCGGGTTCTGGCCCTCTATCCACCCCAATCACCTCCTTACTTCGTCTTTTCTCTTAAATATCATACTTGCCTTTACCATCAAAAACTGACACAACAGGGCTTCCCTCAATACGTCGAACTATGACGTCAAAGGGATCCCTAGTGCGTCACAAACTGACGATTATGGCTCTTGACCAAGCGTCCATATGTGACGACTTGGGAGTGAGACCGGGTTGAACAGAACTGCTGCTCCCAGAGTTTGAATGAAAGGCAATCACAAACTACACAATGACCTTTCCTAATAAGAAGTCAGGAAGAACCACATCCCCTCCCCTAGTTTACCAAAATGTTAAAATGTTTCCTTTCCACCCCACTGTCGGCATAGAAATTCAGGTTTTGTGCGATATCACATACAGTAGATATTAATGTTGCATGATAACAATTCCGAGCTCCAAGTATAAAGTTTTGCTCCATTATAATTTCATGGATGAGGCCTTGTTTGACAGAAAGGCGGGGGCGAACTAGAAACACTTAAGTGCTCTATACAACAGAGGATCCTGACTAAAAGGAACATAATTTAAGTAAACAAATGTTCTGTTAGGCTTTGTTGTTCTGTATTCGTTTCCCCACTTTAAATAAGTTTTTCCTTTAATTTGTCACTCATCTGCAGGGGCCCTCATGAACCCACAAAGATATAATAAATAGCTGTGGATGTGGGGAGGGGCCCATAGAGGGTCCAGAATTTTGTGCTATGCCCCTTCTCATCTGTGCTTTTAGCATTACAGTACTGTGTATTCAGGCATCACAGTATTTTTGCTGGTGAGGGCGAATTCTGCTCTTCTGTTGAATCTTAGAAACCCATTGTTTTGTGATTTTGCTGCTGATACTTTCATTAAAGGGACCTGGATGCAGGAAACTTGCACGCATGCAAAAACAAATACCCACTGAAAAGCAGACAGTGTTTCAGACCTGCAGAGCCTGAGAGTCTGTTTAGCCTCTTGTCCTTTTTTTCTGCACACTGTCAGCTGGAGCTATTGTGGTTCACCTCACTGACAGACACATGCACAGCTGGGCCTGGCTGTGGTACAATACATAGATACATACACACACGCACACAGACATGCACACCAGCCAGTTAGCTTCGGTAATACTGTCGCCCACAGGTCTCAGTTTATATAACAATGCTAGCAGATTGTGTGCGTGTGTTTGTGTTGTAACCAGCTTTCCCAGATACCTGCCATACTTGTGTTTCACCACCACCAGGGCTGCATGTAATAATTCACACCACTAGTATAACTCAGTAATTACCCACTTTACAATGATGCTCTGACAGGCTTGTTGAGTAATGATTCTTTTATTGTTCTCTCTTTGTTCTTTCTTTTTTCATTAAGTACATACCTATACAGCAAGTTTGAAATTGTAGCTACTTTTTTCATTATTAATAACCTTAAAACGTAAAATTTAATTAAAATGGTAATTTCATGATCCCACAGTGAAATACCTTCACGATAATACCCGGCAACACCTGATGATTATCATTATCATTTTTTTCTTGCTTCCCATAACTCCACATGGAGGTCAGAGGTCAGGAATTCACTGTGTTACTCAACATTAAATTCACCATCACACTGACTCCTCCTTCACCTAAAAATAAATTTACATATCGATACGTACATATTTGATCTTCTTCAGCTCACCTTCAATCATTCTTTAATCATTACAGAATACAGAGCTGTGCCCATGTATGTGACCCTTAGCACAGCACAGCACAGCATGGTTTCACTGCAATGAACATAGCCTTTTATATTGATGTCCATAGCCTACACTTGTAAAAATCTTTACATTTGTTTGTGTCTTTGTCCTTTTCATTCCGTCACTACCATCACTCTGCCAGGCATTTACTAAGCTTACTTAATCCCTGCCGACTACCTGCCATATTATCATGCGATGATAAACAATTACAGTGAACAATTCCCAATAATCATTCACAAAGAAAATGCAAACACTGGAAAAGGCTGTGCACTGTTCACAAAATGTTAATCGAAATCCAAGGCAAAGGCTGCATGATGAGAGCATAAAGGAAAAGAAGAAATGTGGTCCTCACCTAGGAAGAGAAATGTTGTGTTTTCACTGTAAAATTCTGCAACCAAATCCAGCTGTGCAGGAGATAAATTAAGCAAGTCCGCCGCGTCCCAGACTGTTGTCCCGAAGGCAATCACATAATGCGATCACTGAAGTCTCTCTCTCTCTCCCTCTCTCTTTTATCCCCCACTCCCTCCCTCTCCACCTCCTGAAGGATGGTGTTTATGTTTTGCTTCCTCTCACTAAAGGCAACTGTTCCTTCGGACCCCAGATTTTTTGGTTTCACTTCTCTTTAATAGCTATGACATAAAAATCATGATGGATGCGATTCCGCAAGTTCACTATGTTTTATTAATATTTATTGATCAATGGCCTAGCAACACATAACCTTACTTGTTCTACTGTATACTACTACTAACAATAATCATAGTAATAAAATCAGTTTTGACCACTTTTTGCACTGGTTAGGAATGACAAAGTGAAAGGCATGGGCATATTATGTTGATGTTTGTGTGTTAATAAATGTGAATTTATAGCAAATTATGTATTTGGTGTTATAAGGTGTGAATGTGTATCTCTTCACGCTAAAGTTGCAAGTGGTTTAGTAACTACATTAATAACTCAAAGACTGATCATGTTTGCATTAAACCAAGACAGTAACTTTTCCTCTTGGTGCAGATGATGATGCATATCTCTTGTCAAGCTCTGGACCCTTGTTGCATCCTGTAATCTTCTCTAATATAATCAAAAATGTCCTTTAAAATAATAAGTGTAAATCAATCACAACAGGGGTGGAGGACGTTAGCAGTCCATCACTTTGATTGACTGTACATGAAGGCACTAGATTTCTAATGAGCTTTACCTACAGCAAGACACCATTTTAATGCATGTTATCTGTAGCTTGAGGATGCTGTTTGCTGTCATAGTGGTGTGACTCAGACCTTACCACAACAAATGTTGCACCTGTGCTTCTGAGCAGCTTTTTCAAACCTCAGTAACAGCCATATTAAGCATGTGCAAATTAGGAATCTGTGAACTGAAACATAACCTCTCCTCAACAACTACTGTCAACATCTTTAATGTTAAATATTTCAAACCTCAAAGAAAGTGAAAAGTGAAAACTATTTCTTACATAAATTAAGGCTTGAGACGATGATACAATGTGATATTTTTATTCAGTGCAGAGTTTTCTTGATAGGACAAAAACCACCATTACATGCTAGTAACATTTGTTCAGTGTAAGCCTCATGTTTGACCGTTTGTACAGAATAACATGACTGGGTGTCACAAAAGACCATCTTTACCAATCACACAGACTTTTGACTATACCCACCCATCCTCATTCATGTGTGCTTGCATGCAAATTCACACACCAGCACATACAGACATGCTTGGTCAGGTTGCGAGATACGTCAGAAACACAGAACCAAAGGTTCCCCTTCGAGGGAACTGCGTTGGTGACGACACTATGGGAACGCCTCTGGGCGGGGCAGGGCTGAATCATGAATGAAACTACTCCAATCCTATTGGCGTTGCTAGAACGGTAGCATGTGACGGCGTAACTGGAGGCGTATATAAGCACGCCGGCACACAGGACACATCAGCTTTTTTCTATTCAGCAGGCACTTTGAGTATGTTTGAAAGCTCCACTACCAAGAAAATTGTTGTCTTACTTGGAAGTCCTGACGAAGCAGAAGAGACCATGTCTGGTAATCAGTTCCGACAATGTGTTTTTCCATGCCCACGCTACATCACAGCTGGGGATACTCATGAGATGTGTGTTTCCTGTCGGGGGATGTCGCACGCCCAGACAGCTCTCGAGAGGGCTGCCTGCGGCCATTGCAAGGCCCTGTCCCTGCGGTCATGGGGATCGCAGCACGATATCTCCGAGGGCGTTCCAGGGTTCCCACTTGGGACCTGGCAGTGGTTCTCGAAGCGTTGGCTGGGGCCCCCTTCGAACCCCTGGAGTCGGCTGAGGCCAAGCACCTGACCCTTAAGATGGCCTGTCTCCTCGCTATCACCTCTCTGAGGAGGGTGGGGGATCTCCAGGCACTTTCGGTTTCTCCTCAATGCAATCCACGGTGCTGCAGGTGTTTCATCCCCCACCTCATGTGACTACTAGAGGCATGGCGGCCTCTAGGGCCCTACTCTCAGGGGCTTCACTCCAGGATTTGTGTGAGGCAGCTGGCTGGGCCACTCCTCACACTTTCATCCGGTTTTACAGTCTGGACCTTCCTTCTGCACCCGGCACCCGGGCGCTCTCGTCTTAGTCTTGCCTACGGGTTACTGCACGCTTGGGGCAGGCGGGGGTTTTGCCGTGGCCTAGTGGGTATCTCGTTCCCATAGTGTCATCACCGACGCAGTTTGAGTTCCCTGGAAGGGGAACGTCTCGGGTTACTTATGTAACCCTTGTTCCCCGAGAAGGGGAACGAGACACTGTGTCGGTCCGCCACATCTCACCCCGCCTGGAGTGCCTTGCTTCATAGCAAAGAGCTGACGTTTCCGGTATGCTGGCGTGCTTCTATACGCCTCCAGTTACGCCGTCACATGCTACTGTTCTGGAATTGCAATTGGATATTTGAACAGATGAAAGGTTAGGGGGCTGAAAGGGAGAAATAGGCTTCTGACAACTGAAACAGATACATACTGTATGTCAGTAACAATGTGTGTCAAATCTGCAGTGCGGAACTTTTGTCTCCCCTTTCTGACAGTGTAAGTAATTACACAACATTGTGAACACGTACTTATCACATATAGGCACTGTTGCTACATTGCTCCTTTTTCAGCTCTGGCAAACCAGTCATTGTTGGTTGGCCAAAAGGAAAAGGAAAGGTACTTTATTGTCACAAATACATGTAGTGAAATTCATTCTCTGCATTTAAACCATCGCTCAAGGGAGCAGGGGCAGCCACTATACTGCGCCCAAGGACCAACTCCAGATCTACAGCACTGTCCTGGTCAGTGGCACTGACTGGAGAACCAAACATGTTTTTGATGTGTAAAACACATCACTACTGGTTCGCCAGGAACATCACAACAGACACAATTAGAAAAATCTATTGAGTCATTTTTCATGATCACAGAAAGTTGCTTTAGGTCTTCTTCAGACCACTAATGGTACCATCAGTATTGCAGGTTTCAATGTTTTAATTACACAACAGAGGTTTCCATAAAAAAAAAATAAAAACAAATCTAGGGTAATCTTACCTTGTTACCTTGTAAGCACATATCAAATTAGTGATGACATAATGACTTCTCAAGAAACCACAGTGATGTGTAATAAACCATCAAACTGAATTTCCTTCTACCATTGTTTTGTACTCATATTAGTTTCATTTTGAATAAATAAAAAAATATACATTGTTGGTTACATATTGTTGTGTAAGCTATGCATCAGCTGATTTGAGATGAATGAGAACCTGTTTGGTCCAAAACACGGAAGTGTAAATTAAGCATTAATAAATGGATGGATGGGAGGAGGTTAGCAGGGCTGATGAAGACAGGAGGCAGGCAGGCTGATGAGTGGGGAGAAGAGCTGGAGACTTAGCTGAGGCGACGTGTGGGAAGATGGCTGGGCGGAGACGCTGGCACTGGAATCCTGAGGCACAGGACAAAAACCCAGTTAGCCAAGGGCATGGCGAGAAATAAACCACAAAAGCACACTAGAAACATCTTTGGCCGAGAGTCACACTGTACCACTGAATTAGATAGAACAATCTGGCCGATGATTTGCACGAGAACTGGGGTACTTAACTGAGAGTTGATGAGCTGATTGTAGGCAGGTGTGGCGATGTGCCAGGAGAGGTAAGCCACACACACACACACACACACACACACACACACACACACACACAAACACGAGAAGAGGTGACAGAGGAATCCACAAGCGCAGGACCATAACCCTCCCAGTCCTCCCAGCTAAGGGAGGGAGAGGAAGAAAAGGCACATGGAAAAGTCGTCAACAACTGTCAATTTTGTTGTGTTACCTTCAGATAGACCAGAAGGCCGGTGGGAGATTCACGGGAGCAGTGATGTGGGTAATGCGGGCAAAGAGTTTTTTATCCAGAGCATTTGCATCCATAGGAGCAGGCAGAACCTTGGGAATCCCAGCTTGGGAGACAAAGGTGGAATCAAAAATCCACTTGAGCTGAGGGAGAGAATTATTGTGGCAAGTAAGTAAAACTGCATGTGGCACTGGTGGTATGGTGAAGGTATGGCTCATCAGGAACCCTCCAATTACATCTTTAACATGATCAGCAAGCCCTCCTTGCAAAGCGACTTAATCCCATCACCCACTCTCTGTTGCCAAAATCCTAAATTCCACCGCATACTGAACTGGCGCCCTGGTGGAAGAAGAGAAGTCTAGTAGCAGCTTGTTCTCCCTGCGCAAGCTGGTCAAAAGTCGGCCATGAAAGTTGAGTAGAAATTATGAATAGGTTATCCCCTTCCCCATCATGCTGTTGCCCACCGAGAAGCTCGGCCAGAAAGTAAACTCAAAATAAAAAAGCTATACGGGACTTATCTAAGGAGTAGGTGGCCGGTTGCTGCTGAAACAGGAGAGGGCATTGGAGAAGAAGGCATTCACAGGTTCACAGATCTGCCAAGCAACGTTCAGAGATGGCAAAAATGGCTCACTGATGAGCAGACAGGACTGGGGATAAAGTAGGGGGCTCTGGAGGAGGAGAAGGAGTGGGAGGGCGGCCATCAAACTTGCTGTGTCCTTTCAGGGAGGTAATTTTCAAACCAGCCAACAGACTACTCAGACAACCAAACAGTGAGCAGCCGTTGCTTCATATAAGAGTGGTCAGCTGTCTTGAAGGCCTTTGAGACACTGATAAAAAAAAGCAGCACAAACCTTTTTACAATCCAGTATCAGTCATGGCGTCAACAACCTTAAAGGAAGCCGTGACGGTAGACAGGTGCACTGAGAAAACATTATTAGCACTCAGGAACTCCTTCAATTGATTATTTACCATTTCTTCAAGGACCTTATATAAGACACTTAAATTGGAAATAGTCCTGTATTTGTTAAGTGAAGTAGGGTCACTGCCACATTTTTGAGGTTAAAGATACCTGTTAAGGGTTTAGCAATATAATCAGCTGCAACTTTTAAAACTTCCAGATTATCAGAACTTGCAGGTTTTTTAGTGTCCAGCAGAAGAAGAGCTCTGTGAACTTCATCAACAGAGAAGGGAACCACATCACAAGGCTCACCATCAAAAATTAAACTAAAAAAAGTTATGTCTGAGGATGGCATGGTTTTTTACGGTGCGGACTTGCATGATATTACATTTTCTTTCTGAATACAAGGAGAAGATATTTTTTGGAAGAGAGGGTGCACATTAAGTGATGTATATCATCTGCATGTTCCAGCAGTCTAGCAGCTCTCTGATGAAAAAATAGAGTAGAGTGACATGGAAAGAGAGATATTCAAAGAGTGTGTTTACCTTTCCTTCAGGGCAGTTTGTAGTGTGTTGCACCAAGTATCCTGTGTTTATTTTTTTTTGGTCTTATAATAAGTATGATGAATTACAGGCATTTTTGTCATTATGCATTACTCATACACAACCTGAGACCATAAATATTCATTAGAGGGGAACACAAGACGCTTCCCATCCAAAACAAAATAAATGGTTAGTTCTTACTCCCCTTAGGAACATCACACCGGGTCCAAATGCAAACAGATGCCCTGCATATATTCAGTGCTCAACAAATAATGTGACAAATACTTCATCACCTCAAAATCAATCCCACCCTATCTTCTTTATATTATTCCCTCATGATTCTTTTCCTCAATGAGACACCACTGACCACCAGCCAGTAGAGAAATATGATGAAAATGAATGCATTATCAATTAAACAAGGTTATTAATTTTATAATGTGTGTTTATAAATTCATGCACAGTGGTATATAACGCCAGTTGCTCCGTGTCTGCTTAATGAAGAGTTTGTTTCTGTGGGTATTTATTTATGTGAGTTTTGTTTCCCCTTCACTCCACTGAAAAATTAAAGCTTGGGTAGACAACATTGGAGAAACTAACAAGAGACAGCTAGATTTTTAAAGTATTCAATGGAAAAAATCATTAATTCAGACAGAATTATATGATTGGCTGTGCTTATTCAAGTCCTGCCACAGCCAAAGATTTCTTTTATTATTGTGTCATAACTTTTGATTTATTGATTATGGAATACTGGAATAAATTTCCCTAGCTTTGAATGAATTTACTTGAAAGCACGATATAGGTATTTCAATTTTAAATAAGTCATTAGTTAATATATTTTAAATGATCCTCCTTCTGACTTAGATCTATTCAGTAATCAAACTTACAATAAGATGTAACTGTAGGGAGAGCTATGCTCCCAGAGTACCTGACAAGTAATTAATGAGACAGCGTGGCAAAAAGTGTGAGTCAAGATGAGTAAAGATAGCTGCAATAGGTTTTGCTTGTGAGCAATGACAGATATACAGAGGTGGGCTTATTGAAAACAAGAAGATTACAGATGGGTAGAAAATAAACTAATCTCTAGCAACAGGATGAGACATCATTGACAACATATAATAAAGACTCCTATGTTTCAACTTTTCCCTTGTTGCTACAGTGATTTTGTGTTAAAGTTTTCCTTACTGTTAAAGATTGTGGTCATGGTTTGAAGATATCACTGTTTACAGTTGGTGAGAGACAGGACAGAATTTGTGGATTGTGGTCTCTGGTATCAAAGTTAGACACCTTGTACGTCCAACCTGCCATCCACTCTGACCTCTTGCTTAAGAAGTTGTTTTTCTGGTGAGGACAGTTCTGAGACCACAGCGTGCCTGTGTGTCTGTAGTGTTGACTGGCCATGAATTCTCCCCTGGGGTGCCATCAGAGCTGAATGTGTGCTATGTAGTTTTAAACAGATTCTCCTGTGTGATTGGGCAGTGCAGATACACAAAGCAAAACAGTCATGAACGGCAATACAAAAAATATCAGTATTTTGCACAAAGCAGGTCACACACACACAAACAAACACCACCATGTCATTAAGACTGTGTATCCATCATAGACTGTATCAATCTCACAGTGGCAGAGAAATTATAGCGATAAAAGAAAATGACAAGAGCAGATTATGAGATTTTTATGCTCCACTATGGTGTATTTATCGTTTTCTTGTCCCTGCAATCCAAGGGAGGTAAAGCTTTATGGGATGTCAAAGCAATGGAGATTAAATATAACCCTATTATACTTGCCAAAGAGGAAATGCAATTAGAATGTGTGAATATAATGTCCTGAAGTTATTGTTTTGTCCATAGACTATCAAAACATGGTCTAATATCACAAAGTACAAATGTATCTAAGTGCTGACTATTTTCACACATTATATCAGGAGAGGCACACTTATTCTCTTTTAGTCCCAGGTAAAATAATTTGCTGCTCTTAACAACAAAATGTACCAGATGCTGTTATTATTCATCTCAACATGCATTTGCATTACTACAGAGACCCTTTTCTCCTGTGTACACAAACCCACATTTACAGGAAGTGCTCTCTCTCTACAGTCATTGAAAAGTCTTTTAAGGGTTTATTGACATAATTAGAAACATTATTGTTTTACTCTGATTATTGTTCCGCGGGTTATGAGGCTTGTGAATGATTTGATTGCATTTTATTAAAGTTTTACACAATCTGTGTGAACACAAAGATCAAATAGCAATTCTTAATCCATTTAAGGTTTGCGCATGTCTTCATTACTAAAAGCTGTAAGATTTGTGTGCAAAAGACTTCATTATGTAATGTCCATACTGTGGCTCACACTCTGTATTACACAAATCCCAGCAGCTGGTGCTTTTAATGTATGTACATTTTTACGTTTTTAGTCCACATGGGCTACACCACCACCTCTTTGGTCCAATGTTGAGCTGTAGGTAGCTGTCCTCAGACCACCTGACGAAGCCCCCAACACACCTTTATGCTCCTCCTCTTTGTCCTTGCTGATGCGGCCCATGATGCAGGAGTTGTCCGAGAACATCTGAGAGTTTAAAGTCAGAGGTATAGACGGTCAACTGTAACGATGACAATACAGTTCCTTGGTGAGTGTCTGTTGCTCAATACAGGTCTTGCAGCCTGACATACTGCAGCCTGCCAGTGAGTTAGTCTGTAATCCAGTCTACCATGTCATGGTCCACCTGCATGGCTGAGAGCTTCTCTGCAAGGAAGAGTAGCTGAATGGAATTGAAAGCACTGGAGAAGTTGAAAAGCATCACTCTCACTGTGCTTCCAGGCCAGGTTGGTTCTGTGACGGTACAGCATCATTTATTGATGAATTCAGTTATATTATATGACCTTGATATCTTTTGCTATATTTCTTCAGTTTTGGGGCTCCACAATGCTCATCATAAACTCAGCATGCATGCATACCATATCAGCAGTGCAGGTATGGTTCTATTTTCTTAGTTCACAAAATGCCCCTGATGGGTACAAAATTAACTTCAACTAAAATACGTTTTTATATTCTCTGATAGTTGATTTTTATATAAAAATTCTAATTTCACAAATGTACGCACATGTACCATTATAGTGTGGCTTGCAGCTTGAGGTGTAAATGTATTCAGATGCAGGAAGAGATTTTCTTGTAGGTTTTTAGTATGACCACTTGAGGGCAGCAGAATATTTGGGCAATGTAGTGCCATATTGAGACAGATTTTTATTCTAATCCTCTCCTTGTTTCAGTACTTAGGAAGAAAGAATGTTATATTTGTATAAAAAAGGGGATGTGTGTTTAACCATGAGCTTCTCCTTTAAGTTGGAACATTCAGACATGCAAATCTGATTGAGAAGGATTATTTTGAATGACCTCCATCTGTTGGCAGTATGTTTGTCTTTTGGTGTCACAGCCCAACATACATTTCTTTTTTAAGGGTCTTACTCAACTCTTCTCGGCCAGTAGATGTTCAGTGAGAGGAGAATATTACTCATTACTCTCCTACCCACATTATACCATTTCATGACCTTATATGATCCCCTAGCTCTCTCTCACATTAGGCTACATTCCCTCCAAACCTCCAAAATTCATTCTACACCAAATGCTACCATGTTTCTTATCTACACTCAATTGGAGGACACTGCTGGAATGTGATGTCAGGAACTGTTCCTTTCCTCTGCCTGGGAACTTTATCAGCAGGTATGTAAGCTCGTATCTGCCTCCCCAATGAGCTAATAAGCTCATGTTCCACCAAAAATACACACAGATGCTACATTACACACACACACACACACACACACACACACAGGGATATTGCAGGTACAATCTAACTGCAGGAATTTCTGATGAAGTCCTGAACGTCTTTCTCTAACTGGGATAATAATAAAATTTAGACTAGGACTCTAATGTCAGCCCAGGCCAATCTCCATTCATTCACGACAGACTGCTTATACTGTAACCGTTTTGTTGACAGTTTTTTTCTGCTTACTACTGCTTATGCCAGTAAAATATCTTTCTGTTTTATTACTAATACACAAAAACTGCTTGAACTATCCAGAAAGTGCCTTAAGTTCCAATTGCACTTCCACAATTAACACATCAGTATATATATGATTTTTGAGTGTTTGTTCTGCACCTGGCATTTCCTTTGAGCTCTGACCAGACTTGTGATCATAGCAAAGCTCTGGTATCTCGGAGTAGCTGGAGGTCTTTCCACCAAACAGAAAAGAGCATACAGGTCTTTATTTTCAACATTATTTCCTCTCATTCACATTTCCTGCTTTCCTACACGGCAGGGTCAACCATTTATTACTTAGAGTAGTAGTGTTTATTTATGAAGTGACATGAGCTACAATGACATACATACATTGGTAAGTACTGTTAACAGACATTTCACTTAAACAGGATATTATACATATCCATTACACACTATACATACAGTATAATCCAACACTACATACCTGCAAAACTCACTATGAAGTAGAGTCAACACCACTGTGAGACACAGTCTCTGCAGTACTTGTCTGTTGAATTGTCTTGTGATTATGCCTATTTCCTGCATTTGCCATTGACGGCAACATTGCCCAGCACCATTGCTCTAAAAGTTGCTCCGTATATCATCAGCTTTAGTTTTTTGTGTTTTGAACATGTAGTCAGAGACTGAGACTGACCAAAAATTAAGCAACAGTGGAGGAAATTTCACCCAACAGTAGTCTTAGTAGAAAATGGTTCTTATTGAGAATGTTTCTTTTATTAGGACAAACAAAAGAACGCATTATGTTTCTGTAATTTTCTGTTCTCTAAGATTACAAGAAAAGCATTCTTTTTGAGTCATTTCCTTTGTGGGTCTGTTAAGGTTTAGATTTGGATTTAGATTTCTTGCCGTTGCAGGTAAGAAACCTCAGTGAATTGCTGTTCCCACCGAGTGGAAACAGTGAGCCAGTGTTGTTTATAGGGAGGGGGGGATTGCTTTATCTTTCTGACTTCAGGTGCTAGGCAACCTCTCTGCCCTTCACATTCCCCAGTATCGGTCAGGTGACCAGAGTTTGGCCAGAGCCAGCAGAGCATGGCCGGAGAGAAAGAATGCATTTTTTGCCCTTTCTTCTTTCTTTTTTTCAGTCGACCAGGTTTAAGTATTTGATGAGATTCAGTTTCATCATAGCCCCAGCACACTTTGGTTTACTAGACCACTGTTTGCTTTACACAACAGTTTTCTTGGTTGTTGTTGTTTCTTGTCAAAACATGAAAATCTCACTTTTCTCCCTCACACTCAGTTTTTTCAAATAAAAATTAAGGGTTTCATTTGATATGCTGCTATTTAGAAACAGGGAACCCTGTGTATTTTTGGATGGCTGCAAGGTGTATGTATCAATGATTAGCTTCACTATTGACCAAACATGCCCGAGGGTCTTAGACAAGTCACTGGAACGGCACTCAGGAAGTGCTGCTCACTGATAAACATGCTTTGCAATCATGATGCTCTGTCACGCCTCTGTGGAAATAGATCAGTTTATTTACTCTACATTTAGTTGTTTGTGCTGAGTTTTGGTTAGTGTTATGTGATACCCTACACGGGCTGTTTACTGCAGCAGATTATTTGTGATTTAGTCAAAGAATAAAAGAAGATTTAAACAAATATCGGTCGAGATTTTAAAATGTGTCTAATTTCTTTTATTTCTTTATTTCTTCTTATAATTTGAGTAAACTTGTATTTCAGGATAAGGGGTAGGATGTTTCTCTTTAGTTTTTGTTTCAGTCAGCAAATAAATAATTGTAGCTTAAAAGAATGGTGCAATTTTATAAAGGTTGCATTATATGCATTTCTCATGACATATATTCCAGCATTAGACAATCTGACTTCACCTGAACACAAATAAAATGTTTTGCCAATGTTCAAACTGAACAATATTTTGTCATATTGTCTTAATGTCCTTGGCAGTAGGAAATATTTTTGTGTTGAGGCATGTAAATGACGAACGTAAACTTCACGAATACTCTCTAGAATTTAAATGAGCTTTAATCTGTAGTTGCTGTAATCATGACCAGATGTCAAGCAGTTCCTTGTCCTTTGTTTGAAGCGACACTGATATGGGAGTAAGAGACAACAGTTGGAAAGTAATCTGATAGCACCAAGGGACCCCTCCCATATTTACTATGAGATGTTCATTAATATTTCAAGTCACTGCCTTTGTCAGGTGTGACTGCATGTGTTTTTGAAACTAGAGTGAGGCTTGACTCCTGTCTATCATGGAAACTCTGGATAATGGGTCTTTTGAATATGCTACAGACTACCATGCTGCTTTGCTCATTAAATAAAGATCATACATAGCATGTAAAAACAGGACAGTGGAAGATTGAAGGGTAGTTGGATTTATCCTGGAACCTGCAGGTTGGCTAATTCAATGGACGAGTTTGAGCTAAAAAATACTGTGCACTTTTCCAGTACCAGTCTGTGGTGATACAGGGCAGCTCCCACAAATGAATGTGTGTAATGGTATAAGTATGTGACAAGTTGTTGGAAAGAAAAATGCAAGCTCAGCCAAGCATCCAATGATAACTCTTGTTTAAAGGGTAAAAAACCAAACGAAACCTATCTGGAGCGACTCCACTACTGCATGTTCCAACTTCTCACCTCTGCCTGTTAACTGATCCTGTGGCTAATTGTTTATAGTGTGCGTGGTTAAGTTGCCAGTTGCTGGTAACGTAGCCCTCAGGATTGAATGTCAGGGTACTCTTACAAAAGGCTCCTGGAAAGAACGCACTCCGTCATTTTTGTTACCGGTTTACTGACTCATGTGGGAGTTTATATGCTGTTATAAAATCTTAAAATGGAGCATGATCTTAAATATAAACAAATGAAAAGGTAATTTAGAAATGAAACAAGATAAGACATGCAGTATCTTAAAAAAGTTATGTTTATTTAAAAAACACTTGGGAGATACATGTACTGCAGTTGCATATAATACACACAGACAATTCCTTTTATGGGTGAACACACGTTCATAGTCCTCTCCCTTCCCCCATTCCCACCCTTCCCACACTGCACTAAAAGCTGCACTGAATACAGTTGTCATCTGTCTTGACTTTTGCAGGTTATTAATGATACTCTTACTACAGTATTTACAACACATAATCCTGTTGATAACCCTGTTGTACCATTTTATACTTACAGTTCTTCCCTTTTGTTTACAGTGGTGCCTTATTGTAAAGGTGATACATTAAGCAGTCATTTTGTTTTTTATTAAAAAAAAAATTCAGTAATAAAAATTAACAAGCGAGGACTGTATAAAAAGTATATGATCGTACAATGATAATAACATTAAACGTGTTGACCTTAAAGATGTCTATTGGTTTGGAAACATGACTTAATTTCCACTCCTTTGTCTTTTGCATGTTTCTTTAGTCAGTCTCTGAAAAACAGAAGTCTAATTCAGAGAAAAGTAACATTAATAAATCAAACACATCCTTCATTATGGAGTCTCCTTGTTTCCTTGAGCTCTTTTCCTCAGTACACCCTCAGTTTGGTGTCAAGAACAGGTTTGAGATTCAATAATGTCTTTTTCTCTTTGACCTTCATTCACACATAGTCTTTCCTTTCTAACCCTGGGCCACCTGCAGACCGTGGGGCAGAGTAAGCCATTCGTGAAGGGTTGTATCTGGTCTCACGTGGTGGACAGGAGCAACAGAGCAGTCCACCACCAAGAATCAGGAGCGCAGCAGCTGCCCAGCCGATGTACATTGCTGCCCCCAGCTCCCTCCGCTGAGGGTCAGCAAGTAGAGGGTTGTAGAAGTCCCTGATTATGGTGTTGGCCGACCAGGAGACAGGGATGAGCTGCATGACCCCGGCAACAATGAAGAAGACCCCCGAGATGATCATCACCTTGGCCTTGGATGCCTCGTCGTCAATGCAGTTTGTGCACTTGGCCCCCGCGATGGAGATGAGCAAAGCCAGGATGGCTAACAGAATGGAGATAACGGTGAGGGCACGGGCAGCTTGGAGGTCTTGAGAAAGGGCGAGCATGGAGTCATAGACCTTACACTGCATCTGGCCCGTGCTCTGGACCACGCAAGTCATCCACAGGCCCTCCCACATGATCTGAGCTGTCACAATGTTGCTGCCGATGAAGGCCGTTACCCTCCACATGGGGAGGGCGCACGCCACAATGGCAATAATCCATCCCAAAATGCACAGGGAAATACCTATTAACTCCAACCCAATAGACATACCGAAATGTCTTCCTCTGCTGCTGCTGAATGTGTGTCACACTTGAGAGGAGATCTCAGAAATAATCTGCAAAGGGGACGAGTAATCCAGAGACCCAACTAGTAATTAAGTTAATTTCAGCCGTTGCTTCTGTGAGTGTGTGACGATCTGTTGCCCTCGACTTTAGAAGTATCCTTTATAAGGCAGATCAGGTAGAGGGGAGGAGCCCTTGAAAGAGCTGACATCACCAAAAGGGGACGAAGGACTCGGACACATTCTGCTATCATCTTACATGGCCAGCTTCACAATGGGCCTGGTCACAAAGAGGCCTTTTACAGCTGAAAGGGCTCACAAGCATTGTATGTGTTAAGAAGACCAAAGAAACATTTCTAAGATGGATTAAGATTTATTGTGTTGTTAAGATTTATTGTAATATTGAAAAAAAAGTTATTACATTTTATGTGAAGATGTTTATGTGAAAAGTTTGACTGATTTATCTTTGCTGTCAAATAAACTCTTTTTGTTGTCATGAAATCAGTTGTAAATGGAACATTATACTTTCATATACTTTTATTTGTGTATGACATTACAGTTGTAGCCTACAGTTAATAATCACTGAATAAATCTTCTTTCAGTCTTAAGTAACTTGTTGATCACTTCCTCATAATAAGCCCAGGCATCTTTCTGCAGGTCCATGATGTTGCTTTTTTTAAATGACTTTGAAGAATGCCTGACCTTTATTCATACCGTGTTTATCCCGGGGAATCCCGTAATTTGCATGGCCCTCAAACTTTATTATCAATAATTCTCAAACACGAATTGTTAACGCCTGTCTGGCATAACCCAAGTTACCACATCGTCTAGGAAACACAATATACGCACACAATCCACGTACTACGAAACATTTCAACACATCTCACTGCGACCTGGCCACTCATAACCCGATCCAAGGGGTGTGTGCGCAGCTGCTCTTTGCGCAGGCAGACGGACCTGTTGCAAAAATGGCAGCGGAGGACAAAGTGTAAGCTTAAAAGTGTAACTACACCTGCACAGAGCAGGTTGAACTAACTCTCTCCTGCTCTCCTCGCCGACCCGCTGGAAAAATAAAACTCCCATATTTTGAAACCTAAATGCAGGCATGCCTCTGTTCTTCAGTAACTTGGAGTGAAAAACGTTGTGCTTTCAGTTTGACTGCAGCTTATTTTTTTTTAAATCATACAACGCTGTTTTGAAAAGGTGTCATAAGACCAAGGATTGGGGAATACCCTTAAATTTTATGAACCCCTTCAGTTTAAGGATCACTTAAAGACTTGAGTCTTATGTTTGATGTGCCTTAATAACGGCATAGTGTCTGCAGAATGTACTTGAAATTCTTCAGGGCTGCAACTTTCTCCCTTGAAATGCCCCCCACCCCCAGTATCTTGTAACCCAGTGTTGACAGCCCCCCAACCCTTCCCCCTTCTCCTGTCTTGAAACAGGTTCATTGTTTGGGAGGACAGTTCAGAGGGTAGAGTGTGGGGAAGCTGACAAAGCAGCAGTTCTTGTTATCATAGAGCCAACAGACGTGTGGGAGACAGCCAGGTGGATGGCTGCTGTGATAGACTCCCAGTCGTCAGCTTAATGGCTGTGTATGCAGGGTGGGGTGGAATGAGACATTATTTTTGCCCCTGTACAGTCAAATGTACAACTGACCAACTCAAAGGCATATTGATATATCCATACTGTGAAATAGAGCAGTGGTTCTCAACCTGAGGGTTCAGACCACTTTTATGTCACAGTAGAATTCAGGGCATAAACATATTTTTGATGATGAGCATTTAAAAAACATAAATAAGGTTACTGATAGGTGCATTTTTTTATGATTTTCCTCAAACTTTGAAATATCAAATGTTTGAGCCTCAATAACGAAACAGACAACCTGAAAAAAATAGTGTCAAAATTTTAAATGATCAAGACAACAGAAGTAAAAAAACAGGGCCTTTAATCAAAAACGTAACGTGTCAGACATGAAAACATTCGATGATTAACTGATTTATAAAACATGTAGATAGATAGATAAAAAATATCTGCATTATGCTTCATGACAGGCTTCCTAGACTTAATCAAAACTGAAGGTTCTTTATAAAACACATACACAGACAATACAGAGTATAAACTACAGGACTAATCACATCATCAATATATTGTTAGCGTGAGTGCTTCCAACAGCCTCAAATTTACACACAAAGCTTTTTTTTTTGTTTGATGTAGGCTCTGTTCAAAAGAGCATACAGTACATTATATGGTGGCATGAATATAGGAGTTTTCCCCATCTCAACACGAAGACAGAAGTTGTTACTCTCCTCACTAGTTCTCTTTAAGCAGTTTTTTTCCATAATGGCAAAGGTGTAAGAAAAGGGCAGGTGCACGTTCAGACATAGTCTCTCCTATCATAACCACTTGGGGCCACTGCTTGGGACGACCTGCTTTGGGAGTATATAATTTTTGATGGAGACCCATACCTTCTCTCAGGTTGCGGAGGGCAACTGGAGCAGAGGATACCCCCTCCAATGAGAAGAAATGCAGCTGCAGCCCAGCCCAGGTACAGAGCTGCACCTATCTCCCTCTTCCATGGAGTATGTACGTTTGGATCGTAGAAATCCACAATGATCCTATTGGCGCACCACGACACAGGGATCAGCTCGGTCAGAGAAGCCAGGATGAAGGCCACCCCGGCAGCTTGCATCACCCGAGCCTTGGCCGACTCTTCTTCCAAGCAGTTGGTACATTTTGCCCCCATCATGGCCACCAGGATTCCCACAATGGAAAACACAATGGTAGTGACAGTGAGGGCGCGGGCGGCCTGAACATCTCTGCTTAGAGCCAACATGGAGTCGTGGAATTTACACTGTACATGACCTGTGGTCTGGGCCACGCAATCCATCCAGATACCTTCCCAGGTCATATGGGCTGTGACAATGTTCGCCCCAATGTAAGCTGACACTTTCCACGCAGGCAAAGCACAGGATACAGTGGCCAAAATCCATCCCAGGAAACCCAGAGTCACTCCAAGTATCTCCATCCCCACTGAAGGCATGTTGGAGCTGATGTCTTCTCTATCTCAGTAGGCAAAAGTGGATTGAGCAAGTGTTCACTGCAGTGCTGATTGCTCAAATAAGCAGGAGATTTCTTTATCGCAGAAGGTGGAGACTTGGGGATTGGCCAGGGAAGAGTTCAAGTAGTATTCTGTCCAAAAAACTAGCCTTGGCGTGTAATTGGCCATTCAACTTCCTCTGCCCCTGTAGCTCTCCCACCTATTTGGGTGAGGGGAGAGTAAACAGAGGGTGTGGATCTCAGGTCTGGAGTTAAAGGATAACAGACATGGTAAAGATCGGTGGATGAATGATTGAAAACGGAAAACACTATCTACTCCCGCGGGTTTCTCATTGTACTCCTCTTTGACAGATGAGACAGATGTTTAGAATGCTGAATTGAATCTAACCAAAAATATAAATATCATTTTATAGTTTGTGTTAAGACCATAAGCTGGTCAAAGGGGTCATAAATCAAATTTTCTTTATTTTTAGTTCTACCGTTTTTTGTATGAAATTACAAAACTGCTTACTAGCACTAAAGTTAATACATACTGGGTTAGAAATACTGACTGAAGATATTACAGTGAGTAGGTGAGGAGTTATGGAAAGTTCTTTCAAACATATTTGAGAGAGATAACGCCTAGAATCTTTCCAGTAACAATGGCTGACAGGATGCTTTAGTGAGTAAATGTTCTGACACACTGCCCTTAAATGTAAGTAGATGGTAATGTTAATTTTTTCCACACAAAGCAGATCTTTATAATAAAAAATAAAAAAAAGAATTTCATTTAGAGACTAAAAGTTGATCAAATAATATGTAACAATGTTGAGATTTGTGCTGCTATGTGATGCGAATAAAAACTTTTCCCAGCCGCCTATGTTATCATCTGACGTTAATAGACCACATGCCGGAATAGCAGATAAACATCATTTATGAATATCATATGTATTTTCTCTCTGGAGATAAAGCTCAGACAATTGTCTGCGTGCAAAAGTTAAACTGAGGTCGAAACTCTTGATGCACTATGACCTTCAGAGCGGGGGCACTGATACGTGTGCACAAGGATGGGGGGTCTAATCAGTGTCTTTGTTCTGAAGGTCATAGTGCATCAGGAGTTTCCACCCCAGTTTAACTTTTGCATGTGCCACAGAAAAAGACTAAATACACACCTCTATTAGTTTTACCATGAAGCCTCTTCACACGCTGAATCTGCACCTTTGTCGGTTTGTAAATCAGTTTACAAAAAAGAAAGAGATTGGAAAGAAAGAGATTGCTTTACCAAGGTGATGTGGTGGCTGTGGTCAAACACAACTTCCCTTTAAACACAGCATGTATTTGATGATTGTGCAAAAGTCCAACATTGTGTAAGAAGTTTCTAATGCATCAGTGAGGCCATTCATTTCTTTCATTTCTTATGGCCACTCTCTTGCCATGCGATGATATGCCAAAATTTGGGCACACCTTACTTGTATAGTGTTCAGTGTTTCAGCGCTGCAGCACCATCATGTTGTTGGGTTTTGTTGCAAGCCCTATGAAGTGGGAGCTGGTGCTTTTAAGGTAGGTGTTGCAGTTTGTCTTCGTATGTGACTGTTGCACCTTACCATTAACACACTACTGCACAGCTGCTCTGTAACACAATCCTGCCAGTAGGGTCTGTGGTCACTCAAAGTGAGTGTTCAGGATATTTAGAAGCACACATCCTTTAGCTCTTTAACCTCATTTCACAGGCCAAAACAAGTTAAGAAACCCAGAAATGTTTTCAATCTGTACTTTTGTTTTGTCTACTTTCAATTAACTGTATTGCTTGTAAATAAGGAGTACTGAATTGCCTGCAAGGCTGTATATCTCCTCTAAATGCAGCAGGCCCACTGTCCTGATGTGGTGTCACCAACTGTCTACAACAAATCCAAAAATTAGTCTCACTCAATATCTGCTTTTGTTTTGCCGTGACAAGTGACATTTTGAACATTTAAATACACTTTATTCTAGTGAATACCACCTGGGTAGGGAGGAAAACAGTTGCATACCATCGGATCAAAAGGACCTTTGTGGCTCAGTTTGGACTCAATTACAGTGCAGGTTACATCCCCTTGCAGATGGAGACTTTTATCTCAGACTCAGTTTCACTCTCGCAAATGAAGGCCAAGCTACAATGGAGGGGAAGCATAAGGTGCTCTTCTGAAACAAGCCACCCATTGTTTCAATCCTCAAATTAAATTGACATAAAATACCTAATTTCTACAAGCGCCAGTAATGCCATTATTGGTCAAACTCTACAGCTGGCATCTGTGTCTGCATATCAAATAACTCATGTTACACTTAATTTAAGCATGCTTTTCTGGCTCTACATTTCTGATTCTGTGGCATGAAAGTGCTGAATTACGAACTCCACTTTTTAGAATACATGAAAATTAGTAAATAATGGAACATGTTTTGTTCTTTTATTTATAATCACATAAAAAGTTGCTTTAATCAGAAATAATCTGCATAGACACTGTGTGAATATATTTATGATCAGACACCAACTTAATTCTTAGAAAAAAGCTAGAATCTACAAATCTAAGCAAAAAGCATTTTATTTGATGAAAATATTAAAAGCAACATATGATGCCCACCACTACAGAAAAACGGTCAAAAAACACTTCATGAAATAGGAAATATGCATCAGTGATTCATTCTTTATGTCCAAGCCTAAGATGCTGCATTAACATCTATGCAACCAAACATCCACATACAAATTTGCTAACAATCGTCACTGTATCTTCATCTGCACCCACATGTCATATATTCAGACATAGTCTCTTCTGGTGTATGCATTGACTGACACAGTCTTGACAGGTGAGTATTCAATCCGGGGAGGCATGGCGCCACCACCACTCGGTGCTGGAGCTGCTTTGGGTGGACAGGAGCAACAGAGTAGGGCTCCACCTAGGATGAGCAAGCAGGAGGCAGCCCATCCAAAGTACAGAGCATTACCAAACTCCCTCTTCCCCGTCTCCTCCAACAGCGGGTCATAAAAGTCTACGACGATGGCATGCGCGGTCCAGGACACAGCCACAAGCAGCAGCAGTCCAGCCACCACGAAGGTTATGCCAGCAGCCACCACAAGCCTTGGTTTACTGCTCACATCCCGGCTACAGTTGGTGCACTTGGCACCTGCCACTGACAGGCCGATGCCCACAATGCACAGTACCATGGAGACAATGACCAAGGCACGCGCGGCTTGCAGGTCCACTGGCAGCCCCAGCATGGAGTCGTGCACTCTGCAGTGCATCTGGCCTGTGCTCTGCACTGAACAGTTCATCCACAAGCCTTCCCAAATCACTTGGGAGATGACAATGTTCTGACCGATGTAAGCAGCCACCCGCCACATGGGCAAACCGCAGGCTACCATTACCCCCAGCCACCCGGCCACTGCCAGGATCATCCCAAGGATCTCCACTCCTGCAGAGTACATAGTTGGAGCTGGGGATGAAGAAGGAGCTGAACAAGACTCTCTTCCAGGGCTCTGTGGGATAGAAGGCCCTCTGTGTCCACAGGCTCAACCCTCCTGAGATGAAGGCGATATCGGATCCCGCTGGCTCAGTCAAGTCCTGCGTAAGACTTTTAGTGAGAGAGAAAGTGAGAGGGAAGAAACGGCTTCTACCTTCTTTATACAGCTTAGATAACTGAAGGTGGAGTCAGCTTCAGGTGGCATCATGTTTACTTTCAAACTACAATTACACTTTCATATTTAAAATACATTTTGTTTAACTGAATTTGGTATCACATGGCAAACCAGGAAAAATCAATATTCTTTCTGAAAACATATTTTTTTTCAAGTACCTGCACAGTCTTAGATAAAAGTAAATATATTAAATACATATTGATTCTGAAGTGTTCAAACCACATTTACACAGAAGAAATGCCTGCAGCAATCATTTATGTACTCAGTTCATGTTTTACTATACTATATAAAGATGCTTGTAACAGAGTTCCTTTTGGGTATTTTTAATTTGAGAAAGAGTATATGTATCCCTATTTGTGACATGTGACAACCTTGAAAAGAACGCTGAATCACCATCTGAATGAGATCTCCATCCGAGAAAAAAAGAGCAACAATGACAGGCTTTGTTTTTGTTGGTCAGCTACTTAATCCCTCCTGGGAGAAAAAAAAACACACTGGGTTTGAGCTAACAGGCCTCATTGTCAGAGTCATTTGAGGTGTTTTTTTTTCAAATGCAGGATATATGGTTAAATAGTTTAATAAACTTAAATGCATTGAGTGTATCAGCCTGGTATTCGTTGACCTAACATAAAAGAAACTCTTTTGAATCTCCATGGGACACACCAATGCAAACCTCAAACCATAAATAGAGACTGGGATTTAGGAATGGTAAATGGTAAAAACAAAAAAGGACAAAGTGAGGTGCAAAAGGACCACCTCTCTCGAAAATGAAAGAGCGTTCTTGCTTCTGAATATTCAAAAACACTGAATCACAGCTCAGTCTCTCTCTGAGTCAACATCAGCCTTTTGTCGTGCTGAATACTAAATGACTCAAAGGATACTTCAACAGGTCTGAATGTCTTCTAAATATCTTGCTGTTTGAAAACAACAGGCCTGTTGAGGTTGGCTGACCTACGAGCTCTGTGTCATTACAGGCTTTCCTCTAATTAACAGAGGTCACTTGGGGTCAGAGGGTCTCTCCTATCTGTGTTTAAACCCATAGACAAACAAAAATGTCAAATTGTGTTTTTGTATCAATACAGTACACACAAACTTCTTTGAATAAGCACTTGAAGCAGTTTTACTTGTTATACACAAATTACAGGTTTTTTGAATGCTTAAGCCCGATTTTGAAAACAAGCCTCATTTTGTCAAAACACTACACACAATTCACACAACTATTCACACAACACCTCAGATAGTTTGCAAAATTAAACATTTCATTCAATATGCAATAATTTATAAAAACCCAATTTTGTCACCGTATGGCACACACGGTTCAAATTCTGTTTCAACTAGTGAAACACTGCCATGCTCAATCTAAAACTTCTACTTTAAAATTTCTACTTTTCAAATTTGATTTGATTTGACTGAGAATGCACCGAAGCAGAGAATGTGCGTTCAGTTTGGCACACTTGGTAAATTATTTGGCTACAAGTTTAATGGTTTTAGAAATAATGCTTAAAGAATGACTGTTAGTGTTATAATTTTTCTCAGTCGCTTTACTGTTGTGCACTTCTCAGATCAGAATTGAAATTCTCAAAACTGCATGTTCATCCCCCGCATCATCTTGTCACTTGTGCACATCATAAAAGCAATTTCTCATTGTTTTGAACATTTTGCAAATGCTGTACAATTGTCTGCTGTTTCCTACATTATCAATTGGCTATGTCATGCTGAACACAATGTATTATAGCGGTTCTCTGTTGAATAGTCTTCCCCCCCAAAACATCTAGGCAATTGTTCATTGCATATCCTCATCACTAAATGGAAAATGGCTGAACACATTGTCAAAATCAAAGTTAATTAAAGTCAAACTTTATTGTCATTCTTTGCATTCAAGTATATAGCTGAACAAAATGTTCTTTAGTACAGATCATGGTGCATAGGCAAAATAAGAATAGACAACAACAAATCACAACATACTACAGTAGCAACACAGCCCTCAGACCATTCACCCGATACACACAATACCATACACAGTACACTGTGAGCAGTCAATAGTGCAATGTAAATAATATACGCCACTTGGTGTACATACTCACATATGTGTGTGTTTGTGTGTGTGTGTGTGTGTGTGTGTGCGTATATATATTTATATATAAATATATATATGTATAGAGAGAGAGAGAGAGAGGGAGAGAGAGAGACTCAGACTAACAAATAATTGCACAGATTTTCAAATTATTATTATTTTGATCATTTGATATTTTAGTAAGTGTTTTGTTTTTACATTTAATACTGATTTCTTTTTTCTTTTTATTTATTATTATTATTATTTTGTTAATCAATTAATTCTTTTAATTTTTTAAAAATTTTTTGTCTATAATATATACACACACACACTTTACTGTTTCATTTATTTATTTTATTTTTAATATATTTTTATTTTTTAACAAACACACACACACACACACTCGCTTACTGTTTTATTTATTTATTTTATTTTTAATATATTTTTTAACACACACACACACACGCTTACTGTTTTATTTATTTATTTTATTTTTAATAAATTTTTATTTTTTAACACACACACACACACAAACACACACACGCTAACTGTTTTATTTATTTATTTTAATTTTTAATATTTCTTTTTTTTCTTTTTTTTTTAAACACAAACACACATAAACTTTGATTACTTTACGCTTTAATTGTTTAATGAAATGTATGGGGCTGATTGTTTTTATGTTGTATATATGATGCTTTGGCAATGTTGTTATTACATTCATGCCAATAAAGCTAATTTGAATTGAATTGAGAGAGAGAGCGAGAGAGCGAGAGAGCGAGAGAGATTTTAAATTTTTTCTGTAATTTTCTCCTTATTGTAATTGATGAAGATATCCACATCAGCCTAAGGAGTGTTTCACATGCTTACATTGCTAATTTTGTAATTTCTTCAGTTGTGCAATGCCATACAGTGCTTTATTTTTCTTTTCTGTATAACAATGATATCAGCTGACAACAAATTATAGTACGAACAGTAAAAACGGAACTGTGAATCCTGTCCAATCTCTTGCAATGTATAACTTCATAATGTGTGACTTTATACTGTTGAAATTGATATGACATATTGAAAATGTTCAGCCAAGCTAGTACTTGAGACACAATGACCACAATCTGTGATTCATGTACCAATCTCCTGAACCATTTCTGCTAAAGCACATTTCCTGCTTTACACTCAGATTACAGTTCTAAACAACAGCTTTTTCCAAAAACTACGCACATAGACAAACCTTCACAGTATTTTATAGTAGTGCAACATTTAGCTTTGTCTAATCAAATGTAACTCTGAGCCTGTCCTCTCTGATGGCGGCCTTACCCAACTTTCTGATCCTGTCGAGGAGCTCTCTGATTGATTCCACTTGCCTTGTCTATTCTGCTCCATGTTAAAAAGAACTGCAAATGGTCACACACCCTTTAACAATATATGTTTACCAATTAAGTTTACTACCACGTGAAATTAGCAATGCAATTATGAATGTACTTTACAGCTTTGTTTTGTACAAACTGTAATAATTGAAGTGGTCCTTTGTGACTCTGTAGCATTAAGCTACCAACACTAAGGTTGTGGATTTGGATCCCACTGATGTCACGTACAGTAAAAATCTCACACTTCATGGCGATTCTGAAGTTTTAAATCTGAACTTATCAAATGAAACAACAATACATGTTTATTAAGCAAATGTTTCAGCAATAATCAATTAGGAACAATCAGCATAGTTAAAGGTATTGTTAAAGGTATTTTAACAATGGAGAAGAAAATCTTAACAAACATTCTGCATGTACTTTGTATGAACATAATGTATTTTAATGAAACATGTCTTTCTACATGTTTTTGTACTGTCAATGTCAGATGTACTTCATGTAAAAAAAATCTTTTTGTTTGTGTACTCAGAGTGGTGAAATATTACCACAGTCTTGCGTGCATAGTACCATAGAGGAAGAAAAAAAACTATACATCAGCAAGAAAAATAAGTTTCAGTTCAGAAAATGTGGCTTTTTTTTCCGCTTTATCAACTTCAGCTTGAGTGACTGTTTTTGATAATACAACTTAAAGGCATTTCTACATGTGTTGGCTTTCTGAGAGAAGACCTAAATTCACCAAGCACCAAAGGTGACTGCTTTTACATGATAACATCCACTGCAGAATGAAAGTTTAGGGTTTAGGGAAAATCCTGCTTTTCATGCTGTATGTATACAACCAAAATTAAAAATTTAATTTAATGTAATAAAAATTCCCAAAAACTGTTTAATCCAAGAATTAGCTTTGAGAAATGCTGTTAATTGGCTTTTATATAAAACAAAGGTGAATAAATAGAAAGAGATGGTTAAAAGGTTTGCTCAGATTACAGAGGGAGGTCAATGCATACAGTGTGCATGCAGTGCATTCTGGGATACACTTAGGAAACCTAACACAACAACCCTTTCAAGAAACTATTACTGTTATTACTGTAAATGTATATTTTTACAGGCAGAGGGAGCCACTATTGCATTCTACCTCTGTTGTGTGGTTTTTCTCAAAACACAGGTAGCAACACCCTTCTTTAGGATTTCAGTTGTGTCTGTTTGGATACACAAAAATCAGGTTGGCTGAGTCAACAACATGTTTTCTTCATAAAGTCTTTTATTGTGGAGTTTATCCAGATTTTTCTCGAGTTTTTATTTTATTTAATTTCTATTTAATTTATTTTTAAAGGCATTTTCTATCATACATACTGGAATTATGTGTTTTGTTTCTGATTTTATAATTTGTAGATTTTAATTGTTGCCTTGTGTGAAGCACTTGAGTTTGTGCCAGATAAATATAGATTATTATTATTATAGTACTATTATTATAAAAGTATTGCAGGTTAAAGGGATTCTTAACAGGGTGAGCTTTTCAGTGCCCAAAACACAAGGCACTACAATATCTATCAAATGTAGTTATCTCTCTTTAGTTTTTATTTATGCTGGCAGCTTTCCCTTTGTAAGGAGTGCTCAGTATTAGGGAGTTCTTACTTAGAACCTCTGATAGCAACAGTGCACCTCCTACTTCCAAGGAAAAACATTTTTGTGTCTTGGAACACCAGACAGCCAGAAGACAAATCTGTGGATTGCCAGACCAAGTCAGATAAACCAGTTTGAATCATAACAGCGGACATGATTGGCTAATGCATCCTGGAACCCACTTGTATTTGTTGGAGGACAAGGGAGATTTTTAACCTTTATGCAGTGGCAGCTAACTAAGCATACAATTTCACACCTGATCAACACCCCTGGTAGCACATTTTCCACAAACGGCTCTATTTTGGCCGTTTGTGGAAAATTGTTACCATACACCACCCATAATTACAGTTTTCTTCTGTCACTATGGTACTATTCACACAAATATGTGGTAATATTTCACTAGCAGAAAAAAACACAACAGATATCAAGAAAGACCTTTACATGTGACATTGCCTGAGTTCAACAAAAAGATGTAGAAAGACAAGTTTCACATTTAAATACATTTTATTCATTCAAAGTACATGCATAGCTTTGGAGAAGATTTTCTACTTTGTTGTTAAAATACATTTTACTACGACTTTGCTCATTAATGGAACACCAGTGAAACAGTTGCTTAATATATAACTATGTACTGTTGTTTCACTTGCCTGACATGTTCAGATTCAAAACTTCAGAACCACCAACCTAAGGTGTGAGATTTTTACTGTATGTGACCTCAGTGGGATTCAAACCCTCAACCTTACCAACCAACCGTGTTGGTGGCTTAACGCTTTATGTAACAAACAGAGCCACAAAGGACCGCTGTAATGATTACAGTTTGTATCCACACAAAACATGGTTATTTAGGGAGTTCACTATGCGCTGCAGGTGCAACTTCATTAGAGCATATCCTGGAAATATACATGTAGCCACTTGCACAGCACCTTGCTAAACATTCACCTGTCGTGAGAGCGGGAGCGAGTCCGACCGGTTTCCATGAGATACTGGTGCCTACTGTTAGTAGGTTATACACTTTCCTAGATACTAACAACTATTAGAATATTCTTAGTGACCAATTCTCTCTACCTTTAATTCAAACCTTTATTTCTTTAGATTGTGTTTACTTGGTGTGTGTTAATGTTGAAAAATAAGTACAAATTGTTAAAGCCCATAGAGTGAAATCTAGTAATGGATGATGTAAACGACATGTATTAGGAAGTAACACATTATTAATAAAAACTTAGGAAGCAAAAGTTGTTGATGTATTTTGTTTAAAACCCCAAAAGACCGAATCCCTTTTGCTAATAGTGCACGCAGAGGAGGAACTGAAATGTCCCCAGGCCAAAACACAAACCCTCAGTCACTCCCTGATTTCACAACCAAAATGGCATATATCCTGACTTGCATGAGATGAGATCTGCAACAGAAGGAGTCCTACATTGCCAACGTAACAAAAATCAACTCTAAGAGATCTGAGCCATTTTGTCTTGAAAACAAAGTAGAACAAAAAGTGACTGTACAGATCTTCTCTAAAAGACCTCTTCAAATCATCACTTCTGCAGACCCTTGAAGACTTTAGGTTCCTGTTAGTCATATGATAATGTGTCATGTCCGCACACTCATGACTCACTGAAGATCCCACAGAGATACTGACCGTGCTTAAACCACACACTGAAACTGTGACTGTTCCTGAACAATGGCCCCAGGGCTTGTTGTGATGACATCACTCGCCAAATAAAGACTTGGTCCACCGATACACAAACATCTTTTCCTCTGATCCATGAAACTATTTTTGTCTCTTGAAAAACCAAAACATTGTCACAAAGGACAATTATTGTCACAAGATATTTCTCTTTTCATGAGCCAGAGGCACATCCCTTCATCAAATACAAAAATACAACCTTTATAACCTTTTGAACACAGTGTAAACTTTACAACCACTACTTTTTGCTACCCAGTTTTTAAACTGTGAATCGGAAATTCTCCCTTGTAGTCACCCCTTGCACATTTAAAATGGCTGTAGTATTTCTAGATGTCTATACATGTGTATTTTAATTGTAAATTGAAAAACTAGAACTCTTGTCTGCACTGCCCGCTGAACCAGCTAGTTCAACTGAAGGGTTGGAAATTTGAGTGAGAGCCAAAGTCAGTCGTTACTGCGAAGCCTGGGCTTGCCTCCGACTACCTGCTGACACTTGTCACTTCAGCTCCCTTTGGCATTTTCTCACGGCTGCTGGAGTCAAGTCTTCTACCTGTTGCTGCAAAATTTGAACTGTTCCCTTTCCCAAATTTGCCTCAATGTGAAAACTTTAGCACTTCATTACAGTTTTACAGTTTTTTCAGCATTAATTACTTTAGTAAAATATATCAACTGAACACTGAAATCTCAACACTTTTCACACTATTTACTTTCAAAAACACTGAGTTCCACATACAGTATTAGAATGACTTTCTTCACTGTCAATCTGATTTTTTTAAATGAAACACATACGAGATTATTCAGTATCTGATACAGTTCTTTGTAGTTTTTGCATGTGTATTAGTACCTTGTTTACAAAATGTTACTTTTTCAGTTACATTAGACATGTCATTGTGGCCTCTCTGAGGCCTATCAGGATCTGCATATCAGCACTCATCTCAATGTGAAACCATCTCTCCTCAGATTCTTAATTGTGGAAATTCCTCACTGCCTCCTTGCGTGTGGAACCCAATCTCCATAGCCAGGCTGAAGTAGCTTTAATGATCCTACCTTGGATAAAATAGAGGCATTATAGTCCTAACAGCACTTTTGGCTCTTGAACACTACCTCTATTCATTTCAGAAACAATCTGATTCTCTCTCTACCTCTCTTTGCCCCATCTCACTATTCCCTCTTTTTGCAACAGTCTGTCAACTGGAATCACTTGGCATAGTGTTTGCCATTTCCCCAACATCTCCCTCTTGCTGTCTTCCCGCTGCTGTGGAAAACTATCGATAAATCAAGTGGGAGCCCTGGACTGCAGAGTGCACGTTTTTCTCCCAAGACAAACCTGGTATCCCTGCAAGGTCAGCTTTGATCTCTTTTTTTCAGCTGCAGTACATGTTTTCTGTTCATGCATGCTCATATAAAATACTTCTATTCTGACTGAACAAATAGGGCTCATAAGAAAACAATCATTGATCAATCATTGAATGACATCATTATTAAAAATCTTGAGGTCTCATTACGGAAATATTTTTATGGGCATGTCCTTACGTTGTGCCAGCAATGCTATTTTGTTACACCACTGTGTGAGTAGGCCTGTTTAAATCAGTGTAATCAATTAATTCCATATGGATGTAATATGTACTTTACTGCTTTGTTTGTGCACTAGGACTGATATCAGAATGGTTTGAGCATTTACCCAACCAGCTGCATTCTGTAGTTTATAGTTTATCAGAGTGACTTATTTATTTATTAAGGACAACATAAGTTGTTAAAAATTAAAAGTTTAACAATATGCCCAATTTAATGTTTGTGACATCAGCAGTTGTAATGCTTTTTTGCATAGCTGCAATAGGAGCCACAAGTTTGGCTTCAACTAGTTTAGTAATTTTCACAGTAGTGAAATTCTGTGTACTAAATATTATATATAAAACTAAGAAACTGTGATGTAAGGAAGAAAATTGTATTTTTATGCACTTACATAGGCCTACATATTC
Source organism: Micropterus dolomieu (assembly GCF_021292245.1). Classification (NCBI taxonomy): domain Eukaryota; kingdom Metazoa; phylum Chordata; class Actinopteri; order Centrarchiformes; family Centrarchidae; genus Micropterus; species Micropterus dolomieu. Next base: position 33,340,035 of record NC_060166.1, read on the forward strand.
TGACATAGTTTTTCACTCGTACAATTTTCAGTCAGTACAATTGGGCAAATGTGGAAAAATGTAGTTTGTGTTTTCTGCCTTTGTCTCAGACTGAAAATCCCACATCTGAAAAGATCATATACCAACGTAGACCAAGGTTACTTGACTACATCATTAGCCAAATCCTGACAAAAGTTTTTTTTGTTATTTTTCAAAAAATCTAAACTTGAGAGTTCTTTGTTTTTAATTAAAGGCATTTTAGTCAAGTTATACGTTCATTTTCACTTTTTAGGCTTCCATTAAAAAGTGAAAATGACAGATTTAACTTGACTAAAATGAGTGTCTTGTATTGACATAAGAAGGTAGAAAACACACATTCCCTGCTTAACCAGTAATCAATGTTTGATGAAAACCCTGAAATCTTTCATTTAAATTACAAATGATATACTATGTGATCCTCAACAGCCTGAAAAGTACAATATTTAAATCTAGGAAGAATTATGAAAACTACTTAACTAACCTTAACTTGTTTAAGGTTACTAACTAAGTAACCTTAAACAAAGCTGTTCACAGTTCCTGAAAAGGACATTTTGAAGATGTGTGACTTTCACTTCACAACAGCACAGCAGTGTTTTCTGTCACTGTTACCGTAGTACATAACAGAAAATATGTCAAAAGAAAAACCTAGTACTTACCTCATGACCAATACTACAGTTTTGAGGGTGTGGCTGATGTGTGCTATTTTTTTAAAGCCTGCTAAACGGATCTCAGTACCTATTAGTCACAGTGTGCTTGTTTTATTGTTTTTTTTCTGCATTGATTACTAAACTGAGCAAAAAACTGACATGATGACACATGCCCACGGCTGGGAGTGGGGAGATGGAGGTGATCATCCCGTCACAGTTTTTTGTGACAGTGTGTGTGTGTGTCAAGCCGCTCCTAGGTTAAGTGTATAAAAGACCAACTGCAGCCTTGCTTAAACATTTACTCTTGGGGATCTCTCCAGCAAGACATTACTGACTTCCAGAGATACAACTTTTGGACCCTTTTTTTTGGACAACTGTGCGAGAAGCTTCCTGAGGAGATATGGTGTCAGCTGCTCTTCAGATGTTGGGCACTGCCCTGTGCATTATTGGCTGGATAGGTAGCATCATTGTCTGCGCCTTGCCGCAGTGGAAAGTGACAGCCTTCATCGGTCAGAACATTGTCACTGCTCAAACCACTTGGGAGGGCATCTGGATGTCCTGTGTGGTCCAGAGCACAGGGCAGATGCAGTGCAAGGTTTATGACTCAATGTTGGCCCTTTCCAGTGACCTCCAGGCTGCCCGCGCCCTCATCATTATCGCTATCCTTGTCGGTATCCTCGGCATCCTCCTGGCCATCGCAGGGGGCAAATGCACCAACTGCGTGGAGGACGAGGGCCCCAAAGCCAAAATTGGCATGACATCTGGTGTGGTCTTCATTATTGCCGGTGTTATGTGCCTCATTCCTGTGTGCTGGACAGCAAACACCATCATCAGGGATTTCTACAACCCGTTACTGGTGAGCTCTCAGAAAATGGAGCTTGGAGCTGCTCTCTTCATTGGCTGGGGTTCTGCTGGCCTCCTCATCCTGGGTGGTGGACTCCTCTGTTCCAACTGCCCTCCCAAGGATAACCACTCTGCCAAGTACTCAGCTCCCCGTTCAACTGCATCTAAGGGCTATGTCTGAGGAGGGAAAAGCCAAATGACAAGACGAAGAGACTGAAAAGGACTTGAATCAATTGCTTTGTGGTCCATACTATTGATTCATATTGTCACAACAAGTATGATTTGAATTTCACAGTGATTTTATTGTGATCGAAATTTAATTTGATACTTTCATGTTGAGTTACAGCAATTTAGTATATGTTTAATCAGTGCTAAGATAAAGAGATGTGCACCACACCCAAAAAACTGTATGCGGACTGAGTGACAAAATACCCACTCAGTGGGAGTGAAAAATATACACATTGGAACAACATTTGACACATTACTTTGGTTATTTGAATTGTAAAACTGTACCTAGCTTTCATTAATTTGTGTCATTTTATATTTCATTTCATTTTAAGTGTTTTTCATGTGACTGCCTGAAACTGTAAATAAACATTTTTTCATCAACATTGAATTATCATGTTTTGGACATTCTTTTAAATTTTATAACATGGTATTGAAAGAGCTTCATCTTAGGCTAAAATGGAAGAAACAGAAAGAAATTATGGGATAGGGCTCTGCTATAGAAAATCCATGGATTTTAGCTGATTGTCTTTTATAAAAGTAATACAAAATTCTACATATTATCAACCAAAAACAAAACCTCAATACTCCTAATTGCTTTGCACTGAAATTATATATATATTTTTTAATTTTAGAGTGTAGGCAGACAAAAGAAGAGTGAAACAATTAAACTTAACTGAGACGTAATATGAATAACAACATTTTAATAGAGTATGTAAAACGCCTCAAAACACACTCTACATTATATGCACATCTAATACAAGGTTGTTTATCAAGTAGTCTTTTCCTACTATTATCATCAATTATGAGATGAGATTTTTACAGGAAACCTAAATTTTGCGACTTTACCTGTCCAACACTGCCCCTAGCTGTAAAGAGAATAACTTTTTTTAAGTGTTTTTAGCTTTTATTCTCGTTCAGAACTGAAACTTCAATCCATGTCACAGAAGTCTTATTTTTTAAAAATAAATTTCCTTAATTGTTTTCAGTGTCTTTTATTTGTACCTGACCTTAAAGCTTTGGATTCTAGCAAGTCAGCAGAGCAGAAGGTCACTGGGTCTCTGTTTGTGTGTAAACTCCTTCTAGCCAATGGGACAATGGTATCACATAACCTCATTTCTGTGTGTTCTAACAAAACAAGCTATAAATACAAGCATACATCATTCCACTTGTCTTTCTTTTTGGATTTGAAGATAAGAGGAACAAAGCTGGCAAAATGGTTTCTCAGGGGATTCAGATATTTGGTATGTTGATGGCTTTAATTGGCTGGTTCATGGTGATTGTGGTGTGCGTCTTGCCCATGTGGAAGGTCACTGCTTTCATCGGAGCTAACATCATCACAGCTCAGATCATCTGGCAGGGCATGTGGATGAACTGTGTGGTGATGAGTACAGGCCAGATGCAGTGCAAGGTGTATGACTCAATGATGGCCCTGCCCCAGGACCTGCAGGCAGCTCGTGCCATGATCATCATCTCCATCCTGACTGGAATATTTGGAGTGATCTTTTCAATCGCTGGTGGAAAATGTACTAATTTCATTGAGGAGGAGCGATCCAAGGCGAAGGCTTGCATCCTGGCTGGAGTTTGGTTCATCATCTCGGGGTTGCTTTGTCTCATTCCAGTCTCCTGGTCTGCCAACTCCACCATCATCAACTTCTACAACCCGCTCGGGATTGAACCTCAGAGGTATGAATTAGGAGCGGCACTGTATATCGGCTGGGCAGCTGCTGCACTGCTGCTGATTGGAGGGGGGGTACTTTGTTGGAACTGCCCCCCCAACACCCCCACTTCATACCCAAATTGACACCTGTGAAGTCAGTGTCCACATCAAGACTATATGTATGAGTTGGTTAAAACCTCCTAAATGGACTTACAAAGCTTAAATATATAGTCACATGAAGTATATGTAACATGTAATGACAGCTTATCACCAGATTGCATTTGGTGTATGTGTCTAAGTGACCTTTCTCACAGTTTACATCTTGTCAAGCAAGTGCAACTGACAGCATAAACAATGACTTTATTCCATTTAGTTGTGTCAGCAGGGCCCTCGGCAGGGGTGTAGCACAAAATTCTGGGCCCCATACAAGTCTCTGTGGGCCATCTTCCTCTCTTGGTCCCTGTCTGTCACGCGTCTTTTGAAAAAAGTTGACAAATAATTGAGCTAACAACTGTACCAATTAAACTGTTCTTACCACATTTAAACAAGTAATAACAAGGGCATCAATTTGTGTTGAAAAGTGGCTCAGATTAGGGAAAATTGGAGCATTTAACATTTAATTTCCTGCATTCTGGAGGTATTTCCGCTACAAATTAAAGTGGAAATGTCTTTATTTATATAAAGGAATTAAAATCAACGACACTGTAAGCAGAGGAGATGATAATGCAGCAATGCAGCAGACATGATACAGTATATCCATAGTGTGTGAGGAGGTTACTGCAGTGTAGTTTCCATAGGAAACAGGATAGAGGATAAATCACTTCCTGTAACAAAGTCATAAGGTGTTCAATGAAAAAAGCAAGCACCAGGGACCAGATGGGCAAGATTTTTTGTGCACAATACTGGGTAAGGTGTGGGAAAAATTGAGTTTGTTTACCCAACAGGGGTATCTACAATATAGGTCATGTAGTTTTATGTATTTAAAGTGCAAAGTGACAGTATAGTTGTCTCGACTGCCTTTCTGTATCTCATCACTCCATCAATGCTGAAACTGATCTCTCTTTTTAATCGTGGTGCAGATTGTGTGTCTTAATTCGGCCACATCCTGTGTCTTGATCTTTGCATCTGCTTTCTGGTTTCTGTTCATCAACACCAGCCATACAGCAAACGTTCAACATCAGGGACCAAGCAACTAGTGGACTGATTAACTGTATGTCTTATCCATTTTTGGTTTGTACCACGATTTTAGCCTATTTTTTTTATCTATATAGACAGCTATAGCTCAGTAATTTAACAGATTATAAAAGCATACAAGAAACAACATTATGAAAACTATTTAACTAACCTTAACTTGTTTAAGGTTACTAACTAAGTAACCTTAAACAAAGCTGTTCACAGTTCCTGAAAAGCGGACATTTTGTAGATGTGTGACTTTCACTTCACAACAGCAGAGCAGTGTTTTCTGTCACTGTTACCGTAGTACATAACAGAAAATATGTCAAAAGAAAAACCTAGTACTTACCTCTTGACCAATACTACAGTTTTGAGGGTGTGGCTGATGTGTGCTATTTTTTTAAAGCCTGCTAAACGGATCTCAGTACCTATTAGTCACAGTGTGCTTGTTTTTGTGTTTTTTTTCTGCATTGATTACTGAACTGAGCAAAAAACTGACATGATGACACATGCCCACGGGTGGGAGTGGGGAGATGGGGGTGATCATCCCGTCACAGTTTTTTGTGACAGTGTGTGTGTGTGTCAAGCCGCTCCTAGGTTAAGTGTATAAAAGACCAACTGCAGCCTTGCTTAAACATTTACTCTTGGGGATCTCTCCAGCAAGACATTACTGACTTCCAGAGATACAACTTTTGGACCCTTTTTTT
>NC_060166.1:33345407-33380076 GCF_021292245.1 Micropterus dolomieu
CACTGTAAGCAGAGGAGATGATAATGCAGCAATGCAGCAGACATGATACAGTATATCCATAGTGTGTGAGGAGGTTACTGCAGTGTAGTTTCCATAGGAAACAGGATAGAGGATAAATCACTTCCTGTAACAAAGTCATAAGGTGTTCAATGAAAAAAGCAAGCACCAGGGACCAGATGGGCAAGATTTTTTGTGCACAATACTGGGTAAGGTGTGGGAAAAATTGAGTTTGTTTACCCAACAGGGGTATCTACAATATAGGTCATGTAGTTTTATGTATTTAAAGTGCAAAGTGACAGTATAGTTGTCTCGACTGCCTTTCTGTATCTCATCACTCCATCAATGCTGAAACTGATCTCTCTTTTTAATCGTGGTGCAGATTGTGTGTCTTAATTCGGCCACATCCTGTGTCTTGATCTTTGCATCTGCTTTCTGGTTTCTGTTCATCAACACCAGCCATACAGCAAACGTTCAACATCAGGGACCAAGCAACTAGTGGACTGATTAACTGTGTGTCTTATCCATTTTTGGTTTGTACCACGATTTTAGCCTATTTTTTTTTATCTATATAGACAGCTATAGCTCAGTAATTTAACAGATTATAAAAGCATACAAGAAACAACACATCAGCTTAATTTGATCAAACTAATTAGTGACAAAAAATATAATTTAGTGAAAACACTGCAGAGAAGGAATAAAGAGAAACTCACAAAATCTTTCCATCCTTACCTCCAAAATTGTCTGTGTTGTTGCAAACACAATAGAGTAAAATTCTTCATAGTCTATATGCAATTCTCTATTATGAACAACAGAGTAAGCACGAACTTTTGTTGTGCTTGCTTATCAGTTGTGTGTTAAGATGCCCAACCACTAGTAAAGAAAATACAACTACACTTAATTTGATCATTTGCCATCCTTTATAGTCTGATCTGGTTTTAGGATATTTGAAGTCACTAAGGGCTGTTCTGCAGAGACATCTGCATATGATAGTGAGTTTTCCAAGAACAAAAGCGAGGAATTGTTTAAAGCTGGGTGCCACTCCCTTTGTTCTCGGAGAAGGAATCTTGTTTGACCAGTAGAACTCACCTGACACCAATACAGCCCTCCTCCTGTACATTCTCTGACAAACAACAAGGGAGAGAGCTGTGTCACTCCGAAAGAGAACAAGACCTGTGTGCTGAAACACTTCTCTCTCCTGTCGCAGACAAAGCCTCTTCACCATGGGGAAGATTGGCAAGGAAGTGGCAGCATTGGTTTTAAGTATCATAGGCCTTATTGGAGTGGCGGTGACTGCTGGGGTCCCCATGTGGAGAGTAACTTCCTACATTGGAGCCAACATTGTGACAGGCCAGATAGTGTGGGATGGTCTATGGATGAACTGTGTGATGCAGAGCACTGGGCAGATGCAGTGCAAGCTGGAGTCGTCTATTATGACACTGACTGCTGATCTGCAAGCCGCCCGAGCCCTGGTCATCATCTCCCTCGTGTTCTGCTTCGTCGGTGTCGCGATCACCTTTTATGGAGCCAAGTGCACCGGCTGCATCAAAAAGGATTCATCAAAAGCCAAGGTGGTGATCCTGGGTGGCATTCTCATCATTATTTCTGCTATCCTGGTCCTGATCCCCGTCTGCTGGTCTGCAGCTGTCACCATCGCAGACTTTCAGAACCCATTGGTCATTACAACACAGAAGAGGGAACTCGGATCCGCCATCTACGTCGGCTGGGGCTCTGCTGCAGTTCTTCTGATCGCTGGGATCATCCTAACCACATCATGTCCTCCTCAAGAAGCCAAGTATGGATATCCAGGCTACCCACCAGCACCAATGTACCCTTACGCAGGCCCATTGACAAACCAGGCAACGTATGCTCCTGTGTATGCTCCCCCGTCCACATACACAGGCACTGGAACATACTTACCCGGCAAACCGTATGGAGCACCTACCACATACTCTGCTAGACAGTTCATCTAATAACTAAAAAGACGATAAAGACTGAGATTTCTGCCATGATTGCTTCAAGAACTTCTTATGCCTTTAGGACGTGAAATTGCACCAAAATACACATAGTTTTCCCTAGAGGATGTTATGTGTTCATATACAATGTTGGGATTTAAATTTATTCACTCAAAAATCACTGTGACCTTTTATTATTAAAAATCTTTCATTAAATGTTTTCTCATTTGGATTGATTTTGAGCTCTAAAATACTTAATGACGTCTTGAAGCGGAATACTGTATCAACATGGCTGTGAAGGTTGCATTGCTTTTTCATAAGGAAGTCTGTGTCGATATATTTATTTCCTTGTTATGCGGAGCAGACTTTGTAAAGAGGGATGATATATGATATGTTTGTTTTCTGTAAATGCCACTTTACTTATGAGATTTTTTGAAAGAATTTTAATAAAATGTTTCGAGTATTTTTACATCTGTTTGTCGAGTCTTTTTTACAAAATATTTTACTAGCATTGTTATGAAATGTTTCCTGTGAAGATGAGCTCGGACATTTTACAATGTCAGAGCCCTGTATATGTCTGTGTCTGGGTGAGTGAGAGGCAGAAACAAAATAAGCCAATATCATTTTTCTTCTATACATGTATAAGAATTATAATAAAGGATTTTCTAAAACATTTTATTACATTTTAATGACTGTGCGTCATTGTACTATAATCCGTCCATAATATAAATCCGTCAGCGCTGTAAAAGTTATTCTCAAGCTAACATGATTATAAGGAAGTTTTCCATGTGTTCTGACCGTGTGAAGTGCTCTCTGTTTAGAACCTACATTACACCGTTATGTACTGCTCAGTTGTGGTCTAACTATAAGAAAAAGAGTATGCAGAGGCTTAAGGTAGCATATACTGATGCAATGAGGCTGCTGCTTCATGTCCCTAGGTGAAAAAAATATAGAGAGGTTTAAAATATAAATAAGAGGTTTATGTAGTGATCAAATTAACTGCAACATTGATCTGCATACTTTCATTCTGACTGGAAAAAAAACATAAATTTCTAGAATCGTTTGGAAAACATATAGTGATGATTAAACAGAAGCAATGGGTAAAAGCAGGACAATCAAACCATAAATGGATGTTCCGTCTGTCAACATCTGACATCCGGTGAACTCCCATCCTTGTTGTTTTGTTTTTTTTTAAACCTGAAACCAGTGACTGGACTTGATTTTCCAGTTACTTGCCCAACCAAAGGTTGGCCACTGGTAGGTCATTGTTTCAATGAGGAATCTTGTGCCTCTTTGCAGGCTTAATTTACATAGACTCGTTTAAGATTGCTCTTGATCTCATCGAAACTATCCCCAGTCCACATAATGTGAAGAATCTTGTTGGGCAGATACCTGCTCTAAATGTAGTGATGTTTCACGTCAGAGGGAAGGACAAGTTCTGACTCCACCTTCAAGACAGACAGCCTTATAACCGAAGAAAATGTGCCACGGTCTCCATTCAACTCTACAACCAAAGACCTGCTCCTGAAACCTTCAACGTTTTTGCTTCTGTTCAGTGACTCAAACAAGACCTCAACATGGTGTCGATGGGACGACAGATGCTGGGCTTAATCCTGGCCATCATTGGCTTCCTGGCGACCATCATTGTGTGTGCCTTGCCCATGTGGAGGGTCACAGCCTTCATTGGAGCCAACATAGTGACAGCGCAGATCATCTGGGAAGGCTTGTGGATGAACTGTGTGATGCAGAGCACAGGCCAGATGCAGTGCAAGATCTATGATTCTTTGCTGGCTCTACCTCAGGACCTTCAGGCTGCCAGAGCTCTTGTGATCGTTTCCATCATCGCTGCTGCCTTTGGTGTCATCCTGGGCATCGTGGGAGGCAAGTGTACCAACTTTATGCAGGATGAAATTTCCAAAGTCAAGGTGGCCATTGCTGCTGGAGTCGTCTTCATCATTGCCGGTGTTCTTGTCCTCGTCCCTGTCTGCTGGTCTGCCAACACCATCGTCAGAGATTTCTACAATCCCCTTTTGACCGACCCTCAGAGGAGAGAGATGGGGGCTTCGCTCTACATCGGCTGGGGTGCAGCTGGGCTTCTCATCCTGGGTGGTGGCCTCCTCTGTAGCTCCTGCCCGCCCAAAGACAGCCCAGAGTATCCAGTCAAGTACTCCGGTGTGAGGTCGACAGCAACCAGCCAAGCCTACGTCTGAGAGATCGATTCTCTTGAGAAAGACTGCAAATTATTTTACTTTTGTTAGGTGATCCTCCTTCATTGTGAGTTTCTCACTTTTTTGTGACATACAGTGAGAACAAATTTACTGAGAAATTCAGATTTCTTTGGTGGAGGCAAGAGTGTTTCTTGAGGAAAGAAAAACATTGTGGTATGAAACTACAGTACTGGCAAAAAATACTCTTTCAACAGTATACTGACTGGACTGAATGAGCGCTATTCAATATCAAACTTACAACAAACTAAATTTGCCTCTGAATGTTAAGTAAATCTATGCTGTGCTAGAATAATGTTAATGGTTGATAAAAGCTATGATTGACAGAAATTTTTACTTTACCACTGATACATTGTGAATTTACTGTAGATAATATTTTACAAATATCTTATAAACCATATGCAGCACCAACCAAATACTATTAATATCTATTAATATCTATTGCACTATAATTGCAATATAATATTATAACTATTAATATCTTTTGCACTAAAACTATTATAATTGAAAGGACAGAAAGAGAATAAAGACTGAGATTTCTGCCATGAGGCCTTCACAAACTTGTTATCCCATTATAGAAAGTAAAATTGCACAACACTACACATTGTATTTCTAGAGGATGGTATGTGATCCAATACATTGTTGTGATTTAAAATTAATTCACTCAAACAGTCACTGTGACCTTTGATTATTATAAATCTTTCATATTTTTATTTCTTTTGGATTGATTTTTTGCATTCAAGAAGAAATATTTCCAGTTCATGATGTCTGGAATATTGTATCAACATTTTTGTGAAGGTTGCATTGTTTTTTCATAAGGAAGTCAGTGTCAATTTATTTATTTCTTCGTCATACAAAGCAGATTTTGTAGAGTGATGATTATGATGTGTTTTTTTTTGTAAATGCCACTTTATTTTTCGAGATTATATAACAGAATTTCAATAAAACATTTGTGGTATATTCACATCTGTTTGTGGAGTCATTTTCACAAAGTATTGTTACTTGCAATGTTAAGGAATGTGATCTCTAAAAATGAGCTCAGACATTTTACAAGGTCAGAGCACTTCTTTGTGTCTGTGTATTGGTGAGTAAGAGGAAGAAACTAAATAAGCTAAAATCAATTTTCTTCTATAAATCTATAAGAATTATAATAAAGGATTTTCTAAAACAATATTTTATCTAATTTTAATGACTATGTTATTTTAGTCAAAACTGTAAGGAGCTTACTAAAATCACTGAAATACACAAAGTAACACAATACACCAAGTACAAATAAAAATGAGGGTTAGTGATCTAACTAACTGTGACATTTATCCGGTATTTTCATTCAGATTGAAAAAAAACATGAATCAATTCCTAGAATCATTTGGAAAATATATAGTAATGATTAAACAGAAGTAATGAGTAAAAGCAGTAAAATGGAGCCATAAATGAAGGTTTCGTCTGTTGACGTCTGCCATCCGGGGACCCTCCCACCAATATTGGTGTGGTTTTTTTAAAACCAGAAACCCTTGACTGGATCTGATCTCTGGTAAACTGCCAAATCAATGGTTGGCCACTGGCAGGGCACTGTTCCTCTTTACAGGCCACATTTACAGAGTCGTTTAAGACTGCTGCTAATCTCATCGAAACTACTCCTAGTCCACATACAAATAATGTGAAGAATCTTGTTGGGCAACTGTGACTGGTTTCAGGTCAAAGGGAAGAATGTTCTGACTCCACCTTCAAGACAGACAGCCTTATAACCGAAGAAAATGTGCCACGGTCTTCATTCAACTTGGGCTGTGCTGACCTGCTACTGAAACCAACTTTTTTGCTTCTGTTCAGTGACTCAAACAAGACCTCAACATGGTGTCGATGGGACGACAGATGCTGGGCTTAATCCTGGCCATCATTGGCTTCCTGGCGACCATCATTGTGTGTGCCTTGCCCATGTGGAGGGTCACAGCCTTCATTGGAGCCAACATAGTGACAGCGCAGATCATCTGGGAAGGCTTGTGGATGAACTGTGTGATGCAGAGCACAGGCCAGATGCAGTGCAAGATCTATGATTCTTTGCTGGCTCTACCTCAGGACCTTCAGGCTGCCAGAGCTCTTGTGGTCGTTTCCATCATCGCTGCTGCCTTTGGTGTCATCCTGGGCATCGTGGGAGGCAAGTGCACCAACTTTATTGAGGATGAAATTTCCAAAGTCAAGGTGGCCATTGCTGCTGGAGTCGTCTTCATCATTGCCGGTGTTCTTGTCCTCGTCCCTGTCTGCTGGTCTGCCAACACCATCATCAGAGATTTCTACAATCCCCTTTTGACCGACCCTCAGAGGAGAGAGATGGGGGCTTCGCTCTACATCGGCTGGGGTGCAGCTGGGCTTCTCATCCTGGGTGGTGGCCTCCTCTGTAGCTCCTGCCCGCCCAAAGACAGCCAAGAGTATCCAGTCAAGTACTCCGGTGCCAGGTCGACAGCAACCAGCCAAGCCTACGTCTGAGAGATCGATTCCCCTGGAAAAGACTGCAAATTATTTTTCTTTTATTAAGTGACACTCCTTCATTATGAGCTTCTTACTTGATTGTGACAGCAAGAACTTATTTTCTGGGAAATTAAGATTTCTTTGGTGGAGGCAAGAGAGAGCGTTTCTTGAGGAAAGACAGACACAGTACAAAGATGTGATGTCAAACTACAGTCCTGGCAAGAAAATCTTCAACAGCAACAGCATAATGACTGGACTGAATGAGAGCTATTCTATATAAAACTTGTATCAAACCTAATTTTCCTCTTTGCAATAGAAGGATATTGCTATGATTGACAGAAACTTGTACTTTACCACTAATACATTGTGAATTTATTGTATAAAATATTTTACAAATATCTGTATTCGCAAAATAACAAAAGACTGCTTTTGTTTACTCAAGTCAGTGATTTTTAATAACACATTTAATAAATGATATTCTTAATAAGAATAAGTTAAGCGCCTATTCTTTTGTTCACAAAGAGTTGACTTTTGTTTTGTTGTGACTAGTTGTAAGCATCACATTTGTTATAATCCACTACATGCAATGATCCATTTATCTTAGAAACACTCTTTAAAGGAAACAAAATTGTCAAGGTTTAGAACTCAAAGAGGTCACAAACTAGAAAGTAGGCTATAACTAAGCAGAAGGCAGAAGTATTCAAAAACATCCAGCAGTTTGCTTGAATTCTTCATGGTGAAGTTCTTCTAGTTCAACTAGTTCAACCAGTTTTACAGTGTTGAGCTTTTTCATAGAACTGGAGCTCATAGAACTGGCTACGGTGTTTGTTTTAAATGCATTGAAGGTGGGGTTGGGGTATGCAATTCAAAGCTTCTTGATATTAGAACTTGAGAGCCAAATAAACTCCTCCATTCAGAGCTCATTCTGAATATATGGACAAGCATTGCCAAGGCCACGATACTAACAGCTGGGCAAAGTGGCAGAATCCAGTGACCTGCTGTCTGAGGGTAACGCTAGCTGAGACAAAACAAACATTTTAATAAACGTCTTCAAACGAACAACATGCAAACACACAAACACAGCATCCAAAACACATCACAGTAAAAATTAGCAAGTTTAGATTGTTTGTTTTTTTAATTTAAGATGTTTAGATTGTTTTTACAAAACTAAAGTGACCAAAGACAAGGTCATAGGTTTGTTGATAAGGTAACATTACATAGCATAGCATTTTGAATCAACATGTGCTAGCAAACTTGTGTTTTCAGGTCTTTGTGGCTATAAAACTCTTCACAATCATTGTACAGACAAATACCATGATGTAGAGCTAACAACGACAGCATGTATTGTAACTAACTAATGTTGCTAAGTTGTGGGTTAGTAAACTGTTGCTACAGTTGCTGCTGCGAAGCTAACATGCAGAGATGACAAGATGGTTTCCCAGAGCCAGCACACCAGCTCCAGACAGTGATTCTAACAACACTTCTGCTACTATAGCTAACATCACAACAACAGACAAAACAACAGGCCACTAATGTTACCCACCTGTCAAGAAGAAATAGGGCAACCTTCACACCCGTCTTTATGCACTTCAACTCTCCAACGGTCTCTCTAACGGTCTTTCCACCATGTTGTGTGGCTTGATTATTTTAACCCAAACCATGATTTTCCCATGCATATAAGTAAAGGTGGGTTCTGAATCAAACCAATAGGAGGATGATACATTGTTTAAATTTTCCAACTGGTCCGAGTTTGTACGGAAGCCCTAAACGGCCATCGATTCAAATATTTTTTTTCACTCCGTTTTCCCGTGATAATGGGATAATTATCTTGAGATCTTGAGCTAACAAATGTTTTTTTACTGTGATAACGAGATAATTTCTCGTGATCTCGAGATAACAAAACACTAAACACAGGAGTCGGCAGAAATGTTTCTTAATTGTAATTTCAATAGCTTCAGTTGGTAGAGCACACAACCTATATCCTTAGGGTTGTGTATGCGATCCTCACTGAAGACTATTTTTAAAAAATCTTTTTCATAATCCTCTTCAACAAAGTTCTTATGAAGAAACTGTTTCAGATGCTCGTGCGGGACTGGGTGCATCCCGGCAATTGGTCCACAACCATCAACCTTTGGACTTCCCGATCATTCCCAACAAGCTGGCTAGCAGCAGCGATAATGTAGGAAGCTGGACAATCAAATCCACCTGGTCCGCGTTATCTCTCTATCTGTTTCTCTGCCGGTGTTAAGAGCTTCCACACAGCTGGCCACATGTTTAAGCGTTTGTGTGTGTGTATAAAGCCTCCTGCGTACTCTTTTGGATCCGCAGGGTCGCTCTGTGAACAGACAGGTAAATAAGAGCTCTGCAAGTAAACACCTTGCTATAAGTAGTAACCATGGCAATGGCTTCTATGCTACTGAATCTCTGCAACTGTATTTTCTTTATAGACTAGGCCTATAGAAAACATTTAATATAGGCTATCTAGTAGAAATTATTGAAAGAAGTGTTTATTTTTGTGCTGTTTGCTTTATGGACACCGCTGACTGAACAATGTAATCAGTAGGTTTTTTTGTAGGCTATAGGGGTGCTTTTTGGACTTTTGCACTATAGGCTATAACGTTACACCTACTTACTTTAATTCCGTGAACATGTGTGTGTGTGTGTGGCTTTTTTTGATACTTTTGATATGACTGATGCTTGTCTGTAAATATAAAATTTGAGCAAACTCTGTATAGCTCATTCTATTCCTTTAAGTGTAGCGTAGGCATATTTGTACTGTATGTGCTATGATAGCTAGCCTAGGCCATTTCTCAGGAGTTTTTGACTGTGCACCCATAGCCGCATAGTCTTCCTTCAAAAATCAGTGTTAGGCTACTTAAATGCTTTGTCCCAAATGTCTGTAGATGAACATATACCTGGTTTGGTACCAGTTACATCAAAAAAATAGGGTTAGTCCACAAAATTAGCGGTCTGGTGGTTTGCGTGAATAAGGCGTCCTGGGATGGAATTAAATCCCAATCTGAATTTTTGTGCCAGTCCTCATGGACTGATGATGCAGTTTTTTTTTACTTTCACCCAACACTGCCCAACTATTAGCTGGAATCCATTTTATTGTTGAATATTTGTGGTAATATGCTTCAGTATTCTTATGCAGCTCCAGTTCGGCCTGCTGATCGACATTTTGGTTGCAAAGTCACCAAAACAGGAAGAGAAAATGTTTTTAAACAATGAAAACAATAGTATGCTTTCCTTTTATTTGTTAAAGAACCAGAAATGAACAGCTTCAGAATTCACTTGACAGTGGTCTAAGACCACCCCTTCGTCTGTTCGTCTGGCTAAACAGAACCTAATCTTGACATCATAAAATGTATTAATTATCTAACAGTGAATGATTTTGGAAGGCACAGACAAATGATGATGCCTTCCTGACGATTGGGCCGTCAGATCAGAATACTTCTATGTGTTGTTCAATAGGACAGTTACAAACATGCTACTGCATAGATGTTGTCAGTGTTGTATCATCCAGGAAATGACCTCTGAATTTCTATCTTCCAAAACATCTCATGACAAACATGATGTCAGTTCA
Organism: Micropterus dolomieu; assembly: GCF_021292245.1. Classification (NCBI taxonomy): domain Eukaryota; kingdom Metazoa; phylum Chordata; class Actinopteri; order Centrarchiformes; family Centrarchidae; genus Micropterus; species Micropterus dolomieu. The sequence goes on from NC_060166.1 coordinate 33,355,634, forward strand.
GCTTTACAGGGTGTTTCACTGATGTGAACACACCCTGTTGTGTTGCATTTTACCTGGTATCACATTCCTGAATTGCCTTCTGTGACTAGAGAGAATCTACCTGAACTTATTATGGATTAACTATCGTTTGCCAAATGCTTTGATGTCAGAGTATCATGGTCTGTCATGGTTTCAGCAAATGAATCATTAACAGCGAAAAAGTGTTTTTTTTAACTTTCACTGTGTTTTTACGTATGTTATACCCGATCATGGTGTTTGATCAGTAACACTTTATGTTTAGCTTTTTAAAAGCTTTTATATTTTTTTGCATGTACCTATGGGTATTCTTACAAGGAGACTTCAGACCATTTGGCATTATGTTTAAAGAATCCAAGTTGTTTATTAAGTTAATAATAAAACTAAGCTAAATTGAAAACAAAATCTGTCAAATTGTAACATATACAACATGTTTGGGAAAGTGGTCGATTTCAGTTTGTTTTGGTTCTATTTTTTCCACAATAAGTCACCTTTTCTTTGAAAAGCGCTGAGTTTCCCCTCAGCGCTTTCATAAAAACTGAAATACGAACAGACTGAAAAATCTCTGCAGCGTTGTCTTCCGCCATGTTGTCATTGACCCAGCGTCTGCTTCTGGGAGACGCTGTACAGTGTTTGCCATGAGATTATAACAGCGCAGTTAACCATACCCGGTTATCATGGTAATTAAAATGTGTATGGTAGTAGTAACCGTCGGGAATTTTACCATGGTTTGCCATTTCCCTAGTATCTTCAAACAGAAGGTAGAGGAGCGCAAGGTCTCTAACGGAGTTTTTCCATTACCAGTACCAGCTCAACTTGCCTCGACTCAACTCTACTCGACTCGGTTTGGCCGTGCTCCATTTTCCATTGCAGATAGTACCCAGAGATAGTACCCCTCAATGTAGCTGGTCTCATAGCGACGCCACACACAACTGCCGCCACATAATGTTCAGTGCGACACACACACCAGCGACCCACACAGCTTTCTCTTTATTTAAATTAAAACGTTTCAACATTAAACAGTATGAAAACCTTCCAGCTGTGTTTTCCTCTGCCGTTGTTGCTGCAGCGGTCTGTGTGATGGCGGGAGCAGAGGGCGGCTGGCCGGCCTCAAACGCTCCTCCCGTGGGTTGCCGCGGGCATCCCCCACAGCCACTTGCAGAGCTCCTCACCTCCGAAAACTTTCAAGCACATTTTTGTTCTGCCATCACTTTTCGTAAAACTGTCAATATTCGAAATCTACACCGCTGATTTCTCACCTCAAAACTTCTCAGAAGTGGATTTAGTGATGAAATTACATACGAAAACTGTATAATATAACACTTTCTGTTGCTGGCCTCTGTCTGGCGCAATGATGATGCAGTGAATATTAATGATTCTCTCTGACCAATCAGTAGTCTGCTGTGTTTTCACATCACATTTTAGTATCGCCTCAGCTCGCTTGGAACCTCGACAAAGGTGATACCAAAAAAAGTACGTGGAAGCAGGTACAGGTACAACTTTTCCACAATGGAAAACCAAACAAAGGCGAGCCGAGGCGAGTCGAGCTGGTACTGTGCAGTAGAAAAGGGGCTTAAGATCCACCAGCTCCATGATGTTGTCATGAAGGAGTGAAAGAGGACTCCAGTTGTAACCTGCTGTGAAGCTCTGGTGAACTCCATGCCCAAGAGGGTGTAGGCAGTGCTGGAAAAATAATGGTGGCCACACAAAATATTCTTTGGACCCAAATTTGACATTTTCATTCAGGGGTTTACTCACTTTTGTTGCCAGCGGTTTAGACATTAAGGACTGTGAGATGTATTATTTTGAGGTGGCAGCAAATTTTTATACAAGCTGTACACTCACTACTTTACTTTGTAGCGAAGTGTCATTTTTTCAGTGTTGTCACATGGAAAGAAATAATCAAGTATTTACAAAAATGTGATGGATGTACTCACTTTTGTGAGATGCTGTTTATGAAAATTCATCTGTGGTTATTTAAACTGAGACAACCTGTTTGTCAGGTACTTACCAGAGATAACTATCCAGGGAACAAACATGTTGACTCAGGGACTTAAAATCCTGTTGGCAGATCTGTTCAGTAAAGCATGGTCTGCTTTTTAAGTTCCACCCAACACTGTCAAGGTTTGCTACATTAAAACTTGGGAAGAAATTGATTAAATTAATTGAAAGGGGGTTTTCTAAAGATGACATAAAAGTTTCACCAAAGTTAAAAACATAGTTAATGTTAATCATTCCCCTTAGAATCTTAGATATTTGGGTGTAAACTGATTTTGAAAGATGGTTTATATTTTAAGCGTTAATGTTCAAAATGACAACATTTTCCATGGTGTCCGTATTATTGCATTCACCTGCTTTGTCAGTTGTTTACTTTCACTATTCTCTCCACAGTGACTTTCTTTATTCTAAGGACAACAAGAGAATATAGATATATGTTGATAAGTATCAATAAGGTCTACTCTGATTCAACAGACCAGTAACTTCAAGGGAAATTAATTATCATGCATGAAAAACCCTCCCAGGTGTTAATGTAAAATTTGCAATAATTCTTGGACATGGAGGTCAGACTTTAATCCCACCCTTTATTGTTTGTAAAATACCTTACATTTCCTCTTTGCAAATAATGCATTTCCATGATGCAAAGATTAGACACTAATAAGAAAATTAACAAATTAAACTGATTAGGATGTTGGTAAACAATGTTTTTTTCCCTCAGCCATTAATGTCCCATTGACTTTGTTCATGACACAGTATGACAAAATATCCAACGAAGGTTAAAATCAAGGGCAACTGGACTTGGTTGAAGATACTGGAAGACGTTTCGTCCCTCATCCAAAGGACTTCTTCAGTTCTGACTGACTGTCAGAACTGAAGAAGTCAGTCAGAACTGTTGCAGATCCAGTTGCCCTTGATTTTAACCTTCGTTGGATAACTATGACCTGGATGACTGAGAATCTTCATAGACATCTTATGACAAAATAATATATTTTTTATCTAAAAGATCTGTTTTATGAACTTCTTTGTTAAGTACTGTATTTGTAATTGAGAGCAAAATACACCTTGACCCCCACCTAGTGGCTCATTGCCTCTATTGCTAAACCTTTCCAAAATGTTTATCTAATGACATCACTTTCAGGAAACAACATGACATGGAAACAGTTACTGTATAGCTAGTTTTGATCTATCCTTTCTTATCATACCTTATCATATCCCTTTTTGTAGGTTGTAATGGAAAGCTATACATTAAGTTTACCTAATGCAGAACTACATGTTTCAGTTTTATATCATTGAATTGTAGGGTATATTTAAATGACATAAAGGATTGTTGACTTTGTGCACTGTCCCTCATACTTGTCATATTTATCAAAGCAGATTCTGTATGGAGTAGGACATTATGTGTAAAGCTGAGCTAATGATACTTTAAGTTTCTGGTATTTGACTGTGTCCATGAATATAAGTGTGATCTTCTCTGTCAACAGATTTGTGTTGTTATAAACTAATCAATAAGAACAACTGAGGCTCATTAAGTTTATTCTTTTAATTATCAAAGTGAAGACTGACCAGAAGTTGTGAATGAAACATATCATAGAGGAAAATACTGTGCTGATCACTTTATTCTAACAGCAACGTGTCAGGATGTGATAAAAGGGAGATTACTATCTATCCATTCTGAATAAAAATCTAAAATGTTTTTGTTCCTCTCCACCATCTGTTCCCCAGGGCGTGAAAGAGTCTGCTCGGTGTCCCATGGCTCTGCAGGAGCTGGGTATCAGCCTTTCATTGATAGGCGTTGCTGGGACCATCCTGATCTGCGCTCTGCCCATGTGGAAGGTGACAGCATTCATCGGCACCCATCTGGTGGTCATGCAGGTGTTCTGGGAAGGTCTGTGGATGACCTGTGTCAGTGAGTACACAGGTCAGCTGCAGTGTAAGCTTTATGATGCCCTGCTGGACCTGTCACCAGACCTCCAGGCTGCCCGTGGCCTCATCTGCATCAGCCTGGTGCTGGAATGTTTGGGATTCCTCATCTTTCTTCTGGGAGCACGCTGCACCAACTGCCTGAGCCACCCAAAGATCAAGGCTCGGGTGGTGCTGGGCTCTGGCACCACCTTCTGCCTGGCAGCCCTCACCACCATAGTTGCTGTTTCCTGGACGGCCAACTCCATCATCAGGGACTTCCACAACCCTCGTGTCCCTGAGGTGCTGAAAAGGGAGCTCGGAGCAGCCATATATATAGGCTTTGTGACATCTGGGCTGCTGTTCTGTGGGGGAGCCATTCTTTGCACAAGCTGCCCACCACAGAGGGCACAGTTCCCCTCCAGTGGGTACACACGGGCCAGGACAGCCGCACGCAGCAGCTACGCCATCAAGAACTATGTGTGAAGTGAGGACAGAGTACTGAACACAGATCAGCCCGTGTGTTTCAATGCTGAAAACTCATCACAGACAACCACTTTAGCAAAAGTGTATTTGACTGTGATACAACATGGTCAGTCAACTACAGATACATGCAGACCATATATAGATATTAAAAAACATGTTTAAATATGAAGAGACTACAGGCATGCTTTGCAATGCATTCTAATGTGTTGTATTTTTCTACGGGGTGAGACACATGGATTTGGCCATTGTAAATATAGTTACTTTACGTCTGTCCAGAATGGCGTCAATACCAGCCATTTACAGATATTTGTCAGTGTTTGTCATGAAATGTGCAGGTGAATTATTAGATCTCCATTTAGGGGAAATCTATTTCACTGTATGTCTGATTCAGCTATAATTAACTTGTTTTTTTATCTTTTGAAATAGCTAATAAGTCTTCTGAAGGACTTTGTTGCCAACTGCTTTCATAAAGAAAGTCAAAGAATTGATTTGTACCCCTGCTCTACCTGAATGTGTATGCATTTATAATCAGTAGAAAATTACATTAATCATGTTTTAGTCACCAGATTTAGTGAAAATTATATACAGAGAACATTTTCTATACTAAAAGTTTATGTGCTTGTGATCTGCATCTTGAAATTCAAAATAAACACTGCAAACATGTGCCAGTTGAATCAGTCTTTTGCAGTGAGAAAAGTATTACAATCAAATAAGGTTCCAGTTGGTGTCATTGTTTTTCTCCACCCACTCTACCAAGGGAGACAGCTGCACTGCTACTGTGAGAACACAAATCCCAATATCAGTAAGAACTTGTGGCTTCTGTTGAATGCGGCATTAGAAACATGACAGAGTGGCTGAAAAACTGGAGCACAGTGGAACCTTTGTTTTTCACTCTACGCATAAACTGGGAGAAAGGGATTGTTTTGAAACCATGGCAGAGAAAACAGAGGGATTTCCCTCCTCCACCCAGCTGCAGTCACGCCGTGCTTTCTTCTTTTCATAAATGCAGAGGAACCGGTTTCCCCCTTCCTGAACAGACATTCAAAACAGACAGCACACAAACACACCCCACACCTCACACACACACATTTCCATGTTGTCTCTTCCTCACATGCACAAACTCGTTAAAAAAAACACCCCACCCTGTGGGACTCTGCTGCCAGCTGTTTCTGGTTAGGCAGTTGGGCCTGCAGTGAAGAGGCGGAGCAGGCAGGCAAAAGTCATGGAGCGGCAGCTGGAGCTCGCTGCCCTGGGTCTGGCCCTCACAGGGTGGCTTTGTGCCATTCTGACACGCTGCCTGGCCCTGTGGAAGGTGAGCGGCACCCTGGACAACACCACGGCAACTCTGCCTGCCTACTGGGATGGGGTGTGGCTGGAATGGGATCACTGGGACCTGGCCCACGATGGCAGCCTGCACTGCTCTTTCTACCAATCGCTCATGTCCCTTTCTGGAAGCTTTCGGACGTGGAGAGCTCTCATAATGGCAGCCATCGGAGCCGGGGCTTTTGCTGCGGTGATTGGAGCAGCGGGGGCGGTGTGGTTCCCCATGCGTGGCCAGATCAAAGTATTTTCTGGTGTCCTCTTTGTTTTGTCTGGCATACTGTTGCTTGTTCCCACAGCCTGGACGTGCCATCACACCAGCCAGCCACTGGAGGGTGTTGTGTTGCTGAGAAGAGACTGGGGACCTGCACTGTACCTTGGATGGATCTCCTTTGCTTTGATGCTGGTGGGAGGGGTGTTTCTCACCACCAGATGCCCCACTAGTGAGAGACAGGTACAGCAGCCTGAAGATAGCAGGAATCCAAATGTAGAAGACGAGGCTAGTCACCCGCTGAGCAGGATCAACAGGACTACGTTCACGCAAAGCCAGTATGAACGCAGATCACAGCCTATCTGAGGGGACTGTGATGTAATATTTGATGACAGAGTGTGAGTGATTGAACTGGAAAATCATTAATATGTGAAATGACTGTGGATGGATTTAACAGCAGAGGAAAACTTCTGGCTGCACATGTTGAGTAATGATGCACTGGATTAACAATGTATGAACTTAACATTAGAAAGTAAAAGCACGTGTCATGTAGCTAGTTTTTAGATTTACATCTTGTTTTGCTGTTTCTTCATGTTTATTGAAGCTAACACACTGTATATACTGTATGTTATTGTTTTACATTCAATCCTAACTTCCTCCAATTCAACATCACTGTAAAGTTACACGTTTCCGTTTGCTTTACTAGGTGAAATTATTGATACTAAACTGACATTAAGACATTACAGCCCTCTGACACCTTTAATACACTGTAATGGCTCAAATGTGAATGAGTTAATATTGATCTTAAAACTGAATACTGTATTGCACAAACACATTGCCCTACACTAGAGTAATGCAATTGTATATCTGTTTTGTTAAGAGTGGCAAAAATGTTTACATCTGAGATTAATTCTGCACAAATAAAGCATTGCAAATGATTCAGAAATATTTGTTTACAGGTTACATGAGCCATGCATTATAGTGATATTAACTCATTATTCCACAGAGCATTTGGGGAGGCAGTAAGGTGAGCAGTCCTTTTGACATCTATACTGTAGCCATCTATTTTTGATTACTTTTCACAGTAGGCTGTGAAATGTTCGGATGTGAAACTTGACTTTTCAGACTTCTATTTGCAGATGTACGCCAAAGTCTAGCAGGTATATCATGGGACAATCAGTATGATACTTTTCAGAATAAAGAACAGTTAACTGAGAGTGCACTTTGTTTACAGCGGAGGTCAAACCTAAAACCTGACAGGAAAACATCTGTTTGAATGACTAAAAACATGATTTCTGTTTTCTTTTACCTCAGAGGAACAAAATTTCATACATTTCTGATTTACAGATGATCGTACACCCTGAACTCCTGCTCAAATGTGAGAAAGTTAGTGAAAACCCTGAAATAAAAGAGTATGAAAACATGATTTGATGTAGTGCTTGAGTCTCTTAACTGTATTTTTCTTTTGCTCAGTTTCTGGTGAAAAAAACAAAACAATGTAAGACTTCTAAGCGAACACTCAACATTACATTTGTAAAAAAAGTTACCTCCACAGCAATATTTACAAACACTGTATTGTAGCCTTTTCTGAACACTGATAGTAAAAATCATCGTACAATATTCAAGATAATATCTATATGATTCTATATTGTGCTAAGTACAACACTTGTTCATAAGGGGTGCAACTAACTGAGTTGGAAAAGCTTCAAATGTCACTGGTTTGGATGTTACACTTTTCTGTTCTTAAAGCTGCCACATATTTGGGCTTGAAATCTGTTATTTAATTTTTTTTCAAATCAACTATGTGTATATTAGGAAAATACTGTGGATAAACCAAAAAGTAAACATTTTTGTTATTTATTTGCTACAGAGCAAACTCATTCATTATGACAAAATATATATCATTGGGTTAAAGAAATCATCCATAAAATTGGTATACTGAGCTACATGGCACACAAAGTCTGATGTAAGGGCAGAAACAGCCTTGTTGAGAAGTTCTGCTAAAGGTCACCAGGTACTGATATTAGAAAAGAAACTGAATAAATATGTGAAAGCAGGCCAGAGCTATTTACTGACTTGCAAGTTCAGGTATACATGCTCAAACATATATCAAAAATACATTCCACCCAGTACGCAAATCTGGCAAATAATAATAAGTCAGACAAATCATTTCATCATAAGAGAGGCTGGGAAACAGGCTGAATCATAAATATAGTCTCTTAAATGAGTTTGCAGTTTGTGTGCTGCATGTTAGTGTGGATAAGGTGCAGACTCCTGACTTGTTGGGTTACTACAGTTTCTCATCTCCCTCCTCCACATCCTTCAGACTGAGAACCTCCAGAGAACCTCGGCCTTTAGTCTCACAACGGATCAGCTCGTCGATCTCCCTGAAGCAGCCGGGATCCACCAGACACACCTGAGGATGAAGAGAATGAACAAGTATAATGTGAGCAGTAAAGATACATAAAGGCATTAGTTAACGCAAAGAGAATGGACATTTGAGTGTTATTAAGTGTGCACCAGATAAAACTCATTCAGCTGATATCTGATTGTAATACTCCACTAAATAGATTTACTTGATATTTATTATTCAGTGACTGCAGAGAATACCTAATCACTCCCACAGACACGCCGTGAGTTTAAAACCTCAACTCTCCTCACCATTTCCAGCTCCTCATCAAAGTCTTCACTCTCCACAACCTGCAGGAGCGGTTTCAGCTTCTCCTTCAGCCTCTTGGCCTCCTTGGCTGGCAGCACCAAACGCAGCCTCATGTGGGCCCTCTGGATCTCCATGGTCTCCTTCAGCTGCCGGATCACTTCCAGAGCCTGGGAACAACACGGCAGATGAAATCAGGAAGACAACATTTAGCTGTCCTTATTGTTCTCTACTGAACTAAATACTCAAATTATACCATCTGATTTTATTTTCTGTTTAAAACACCAATAAGAAGTATTCTGTAACATTTAACTAATTTTGATTTGTCATTTTTCATTACATTTGGGAAGAGATGTAAATTTTGTTTTCTTTTAAGTGGATATATTTTTGTGCTTTGAGCATCACAAATCAAATGCCAGTGGGATCCAAATAAAGTAGTAAGCCAGATCAGTGTGCGATAGTTTGTTTTTTCATTTTTCATAGATTTATCCTGCTATCTACCAGCACCTCATTGTTTTGCTGTGCTCGGGGGATTTTTTGTTTTTGTTGCCAGTGGGATCCACTTACGTTCTTCAAAGAAAGACAAAAGATACAATACATTGTATTTACAGTGTCTCCGACAGAATGACAGTAGTCAGTCGCAGATGTGCCACATGTGGAGGAGGCTTGATAATGACGAAACCTATCACAACGGTCGAAACCACTGTTCACTGTCATTTTACCTGGTCCGTGCTTGTAAAATATCCACCGTGTCTGCATCTTGTGATGTGAGTAATATTAATAAATGTTTCTCTGCAAAATGCTGAAATGGGTCACCAGATTTACCTGGGCGGCCGTTCATATATCTGGGCATGTGTTGGAAACACTTATTTATGTATTTATGGACGCTGGCTCCAGCTGTCTGTCAGTGTGTATTAACTCTTTGTAGTCTCCAACAGATTTAAATGCATTTGTAGTGGAAAACGTTATCACCAAGCATTCCTTGATTAATTATTCCAGTCTACACACATAAAGTGTGTCTCCTCACCTGCTGTTTAGGGCTCTTGTTGGTTTTCACAGAGTAGTGGATGTCCTTCATCGCCCCCTCAATTAGACTGACTGTGTATGGCCTCTTGGTCTCAGGGTTGACACACTTCTCTGCCACAATAGTCGCAATATCCTTGAACATCATCTCCAGCTGAGAGTGCCTTTCCCTGTCTGACACTTGGAGATCTCCTTTGGTCAGGATCTGTCCAAAAGAAAAAAATAATAAAAGGGTGAGGAAGTGAAGGTGAAGACACAGTGTGAACGAGAGGTAGGCAGGAAAGTATTTCTCACCAATTTACAAATTTCAGTCAGATCATCTGTTCCAAAAGCTTTAGTCAAGTCATCTCTCTTAGCCACTTGACCTTTGGACACATTAACGAAAACCGATCGTGTCTGCAAAACCTCATCCAGGTCTTTCTCTCTGGAATGAAACACAATGTTTGGACACGCAGAGAGGAATTAAACAGACAGACTGGTGGATTAAATTTAAACTGCAAATGTCCGTTGACTTTAACATATAACGAACAAGATGTTTTAGTAACGTTAGCTAATTATAAAAATAACTTAAACATTGCCGAAGTTTAATATTACTCACGCTCCTGATCGCCAGTTCACAACTTTATTCTTGTAGCAGGCGATTTCAAACCGCTTTCCTCCCTTTTTCATCCTCACCACAGCCACATTTGTCAGCCGTATTTGATTTGTTGGCGTAAATATAGACATTTTTATATCTGTTACGCCGGAATGCTCTTTCCAAGCTGCTGTTGACAAATAAAACAATGCTGTCAGATAACAACGTCGTTGATGCGCTCTGAGTGCGTTTCTCTGGACTGTCCGTTGTGAAACATCGACGTTCAACAACAGTTCCGTTTTGGTTCTTCAGTCGATTTCAATAATTTAGTGACTTTTGATAATTAAGAGATAAACAAAAATTCAAATAGTGTACATATGATTTTAGTTTCGTGAAAAATAATATTTAAATAATATTTAAAGATACAGAACAAACTGTTAACATGAACGTGTTACGTGATTTGTACAGTGCACTCCACTGGTCACAGAGCGTAATTACAGCTTTTTGAGGTTTTATTTTAAAAGCGTTCACTTGAAAAGAAGTCATAAATTAAAAAAAGACAAATTCTTTTTTTTTTTCAAATAGGTGTACCAAGTGAACTGTCAAGTCTACATATAAATGGGTGGACAAGTTAACAAAAGGGATTAGACAAATGTTCAAAGGTAGAGAGATAAGCGAATAGGGCTCCTCTCCATCCTCCACTGCATCCTGGCCCTTCTTTGGCGGATTCGCCTCCTCAGCTGTGCAGCCTCCTCTTCAGCCTCAATATAAAGGCAATAGCAATCAGTATGCGATCCCCTCTCATCTGGTCCATTTTTAATGCTATCTATCTTAATTTTCTTACTTCTGACTCCTGTCCTCCCACAACCTTTCCCCACACCCCGCCGCTGGCTTTTTTTTCCTTTGTCAGGAAAAACATTTTTAATCAATGATTTTATAATCACTCACAATCTTAATTGCATGTTTTTAACTAAAATTTGGTTGGACCAAGATAACAGTGCAGCTGTCCTTATCAAGTCTACCCCTCCCAACTTCAGTTTCATGAGTGAAGAGGGAGAGTGCATAAGAGAGGAGGTGGAGTTGCCATTTTGTTTAATGACTCCCTCCAAAGCAAAAAGATGTATTATGGGAATTTTGCTTCTTTTGAATACGTGGCTCTTCAGTTGAATTCCTCTTCTCGAGCTAGATTTCTAAATATCTACAGCCCCCCTAAATACTGTGCAAACTTTTTTGATGACTTTGGTGAACTGCTGTCTATAATCTGTATTGACTTTGACTGTGTGGTTATTGTTGATGATTTTAACATCCATGTTGACAACCCCCAGGACAGAGGGACTAAAGAACTGTGTTGTTTTCTTGATTATTATGGACTGACCCAACATGTGACGGGTTGTGGTGAAAGATGTTGCTCTCTCTGATCATTCCTGTGTTTTCTTTAAGAGTGCAATCTGTGTGCACACAAATGTACAAACAGAGGTAATTACAAAACGGCACATCACTGAAAACACTAGTGAATAATTTATTGAGGCTTTTTGTACTTGACACACTCTCACGGGTCTCAGTCAATGAGCTTGTAGATCATTTCAGTTCTAAAGTTACAAATGTTATTGATGCCATTGCACCAGCCAAGGTGAAGGTGGTCTCTGGTAAGAGAAGATCTCCATGGAGAAATGCCACACTGGTTGGAACTCAGAAAAGAGAGTGTCGAAAAGCTGAACGCAGGTGGCAGAAAAAACATTATATATTTATAATTTAGAACTGAGAAATGCAAGGCGGTCTTTCTTCTCTGACATCATCACCAAAAACACTAATAATGCATGTGCCCTGTTTGCTACTGTCGACAGGCTAACCAACCCTCCTGTGTCTGTAGCCTCTGACCTTCTATCCAATGAATTTGCCTCCTTCTTCACAGACAAAATTCAAACAATTAGACAAGCAGTCAGTGCCTCCATATCAGGTACAGGATATGTCTTGTCCCTGTGTCCACTTAAAAACAATTCATATAGCATGAGATAATTTCATTCTATTAACCATAAAAACCTGGAGGACATAATACAACATCTGAAATCCTCCTCATGCTGCCTTGATATTCTGCCAACAGGTTTTTAACTCTTTTTTTTTTTCACTCTTAAAAACAGGTCACTAATGAGCAATTATAGGCCCATTTCAAATCTCCCATTTTTAAGTAAAATCATTGAAAAGGCTGTTTTTCAACAGCTTAGTGCTTTCTTGGCACTAAATAACTGTTTTGATGTTTTCCAGTCAGGTTTTCGACCACACCACAGCACTGCGACGGCTCTTGTTAAAGTCTTCAATGACATCCATTTAAACACTGACAGTGGCAGAATTTAAGTCTTAGTACTACTGGATCTCACTGCTGCAATCGACACGGTCGACCACAACATATTACTAGACAGACTTGAAAACTGGGTTGGACTTTCTGGCACAGTACTAAATTGGTTTGAATCCTACTTAAAGGACAGGGACTACTTTGTGTCTATAGGTAATTACACATCTGAGCTGACAAAAATGACATGTGGAGTTCCCCAAGGCTCCATTCTGGGCCCTCTTTTGTTTAGCAATTACATGCTTCTACTAGCTCAGATTATGAAAAACAACAAAATATGTTACCCTAATTATGCAGATGTCACACAGATTTACATAACCATTTCACCAGGGGACTATGATCCCATACAGGCGCTGAGTAACTGTATTGAGCAAGTCAACGGCTGGATGTGCCAGAATTTTCTTCAATTAAACAAAGATAAAACTGAAGTTATTGTTTTTTGAGCCAGGGAGGAACGATTGAAAGTCAGTGTTCGACTTCAATCTGTAATGTTAAGAACCACAAATCAAGCCAGAAATCTTGGTGTAGTCATGGACTCAGACCTGAATTTGAGGAGCCATATTAAGACAATTACAAAATCAGCCTACTATCATCTGAAGAATATATCAAGGATTAAAGGACTTATGTCTCAGCAAGACCTGGAAAAACCTATCCATGCGACTTCAGTCGATTCGACTACTGTAACAGTGTCCTTACAGGGCTCCCTAAGAAATCCATCAGACAGCTGCAGCTGAGTCCTCACTAAGACCAAAAAAGTGGATCAAATCACTCCAGTTCTGAGGTCTTTACATTGGCTTCCTGTATGTCAAAGAATTGATTTCAAAATCCTGCAGTTAGTTTATAAAGGACTAAATGGTTTAGGGCCAAAATACATTTCTGATCTTCTGCTTTGTTACGAATCATCCAGACCTCTCAGGTTGTCTGGGGCAGGTCTGCTTTCTGTCCCCAGAGTCAAATCTAAACAAGGAGAAGCAGCGTTCAGTTATTATGCTCCGTATATCTGGAACAAACTCCCAGATAACTGCAGGTCTGCTGAAACAGTCAGTTCTTTTAAATTAAGACTGAAGACATTTCTTTTTACCACTGCCTTTAACTAGTAGATTGATAACTTACACTGCACTGTAAATTTTCCTGTCCTGTTTTCTTTTTCTTTGTTTTTAGCTTTTTTACCATTGCTTTTAATTAAATATTTTCACAGTGAGAAATGAGTAGGTAATTGAGTGAAAAGATAATGAGAGTGAGATTGAACAGAGTGAAGGAAGTGGTCTGAAATCTCGCGCCTGAGTGATTTGCAGGAACCTCTGTCCACCTGTAAACGCGCAAGTGGGTCCAGAGTATAACTGGATCAAAATGGCCTGCGGACAGACATGTCCTGGTTTCTCTGTAGTGTCTGAGGGTTTTTGGAGTTTCAGTGGACCCAAAGATTGCTATGGACCCGAGTACAGACTAGCTAGAGGGAGTAGATTAAGTGTAATTCTCTGTTTATTCTCTTTTCAAAATAATTGTAACTCAATTATTTGCTCAACCCCTCAGCCTGTTTTTATTTTCCATTTAACTTTTTTAACCCTGATTGTACACTGCACTGTAACTTTTATTATAGTTTAATGTGTATGTTTTCAATTTCCCGATGTTGCTTTTAAACTTTTTTATATTTCCTTGTTGCTTTTATGTTTTATGTAAACACTTTGAATTACCTTGTTGTTGAAATGTGCTATACAAATAAACTTGCCTTGCCTTACCCTTATATACATGCTGCAGATCTTGGAACACATATAAATATGCATATTCTAAAAATGAAAACGAATAGAAAGGGTTGTTTTTATACCATATTTCATTTAATTATAACTTCTAAGTACAGAAGTCCGAACTTAGCGTATCATTTTTATGTTCGTTTCTGATTGCTTCATTTTAGTATTTTGAAAGTATATACCGGAAGTGTTAGCATGCTATCACATCTTTTTTGACGCTACTTCGGCTAATTCAACGTTGCATGTTTGCTCTATTATCACTTGAGGGCAGTAAACACTCATAAGTCTGAATACAACGGCCATTAGTCATAGTTATCACATTAAATATCCCGGTGAACACTTTCAACACAACCAGAGCTCTTTAAAGGTCTCTGAATACAATTTGTAAAATTTGTGAATGTCAGGCAGTACTTCCGGGGAAGAAATTCAAAGTAATACTAAAAATTAGGCAGAGGTGTAAAGACGTAACGACGAATATTTAAGTTAGCAGAAGAAACAAGGCCTCGTCCACATTATTTCGGAATCGATATATTTTTGCCACGATTCTTCTGCTTTGAAAGTCGCGTACTGCTTAGTTTGAGCGAAACCAGAGCCGTTAACGGACTACACTTCCCAGCATGCGTGTTGGTCAAACAACATGGTTGCACACAACATCAGCTGCAGGGGACTGTGTGCTTTGATATATAATTTGCAGCGATGTTGAGTTTGTTTGTAATTATATTGCTTTTCGTAAGTCGCGTGTCTACATCGGATGCTAAAGGTGAGTTTATTTATTTGGAAAGTAACTACCTTATGTTTTGGCAGACGTTAGTGTTATTGTTAGCTAGCATGTATTGCTAGCCTGTACTCGCCCTTTATTTCCTGCAGGTGAACTACGGTTCGGCTTTAATCCTGGCTTGTTGGCTTGTTGCTGCTGCGTTAACATTTGTACACTTGTCTGAAAAACAGAGGACACAATTTGATGGATCTTCTCCCTCCAGTCTCACAGAATGCTCCCAGTCCCAGTGAGAGCTATTTCATATCGATATGGCACAACAGGCTGTACTTGTATTCAGCTGCTGCACTTGTCTTTGGGGTCTGGTTCTCACTGAAGATGGCACTGAAGAAGAAGGTGAATTGTTATTTGTCGGTATCTTCGTCTTCACTTATGTGTGGGCCTGTGTTGATTTTTTTGTAAAGCAGTTTATGTTTCCAAACTTTTAAACTGTGCATTAATTGTTTCCCTCCGTATGCTTTTTAGAAAAGTTTCCCCAAAGACGTCGGCTCAATGGTCTACAAAGCTGTGAATGGCAATGACAGAGACACTGTGGTTCACGTGTCAGGAGTTAAAATCTTCTATGGCTCACAAACTGGAACTGCAAAGGTACAGATATTATTTAGTTAAAACTTAAACGTCCTCACTGGCCTGTGATGTTAACATATAGACAAGACGATGCCATAATGAAATGTAAAATCCAAGGATACAGACCAACAGTCATCACCATCATTTGTTCAGGTATTTGCAAAAGAGCTGTCAGAGGAGGTGAAAACTTTGGGTATACCAGCAGAGGTGATTGACATGAAAGACTACGATCCAGATGATCGCCTTGCTGATGAGGTAAGCCAGGTCCAAAAAGAAGATGCTTTTCCTTGTAAACAGACAGCAGAGTGTAGAGACATATGGCCCTCAACTTGAGGATGTTAGTTTAAGAAATCGTGTCCTTGAATGAGAAGCTAAACCTCTGCCTACTTCAGAGCTGCCTCTCAGTACTTAACTCTTAACTTTGACGTTGTATAATGTAACTGGCTAATTATTGCTTTTTTAAATAGTTGCAGCTCTTTGAAAGTTTTTTTTCTACATCTCTAAAAGTACAGGCAATGCTTAATTAGAACAGAATGAATCAAAGTAAAAAATCGTAACTGTTTTTGATTTATTTTAACAGCCTCAAGTCCTGTAATGTTCCGGCTCAGTCTGTCCTTCATTTTTCGCTGATTTGATTTTTCAAATGGCAGGCACAACAACAAATGTGTTACACAAATCCTGCTCAGCTGATGAAAGAAGGATTATTTTCATCAGTGTTCCCTTTTTATTTTGTGGGCACAGGCAGCATGTGGTCCAATGAGAGATGAATAGAGAATCGGTTGGCTGGTACGCAGCAGGGGAGAAAATCACTATTCAGAAGGGCAGTGATACAGTTTTCATTGATGGAAAATCTCCACAAGGGAAATGACTGCAGGTCTCTAGTTTAGATGCAGCTGATCCTCCGTGACTCACTAGCCAGCCATCAGTCAAGAAGACCCTTTTTGGCTAGCAGTTTAGACGCTGTTAGACATGAACCCTGAAGTTTTCTATGCATTAACAGGACCAACGAGACAATGTGTTCTTATTTGACATTTAATCTAGTGGGTTTCTGGATTTCTGCTGCCCTGTATATGAAATTTTAGTCCTGGAGGCGAGTTGGCAGAATCAATTGCGTGTAATCATTTATAACATAGCTTCTTTAAGTGATAATTACTGAAAATATGCATATTGGCAAGTCATCTTTCCTGGAGCTACTGTTTTATATCTCCGTTCAGTGCACCAACAAGTCAGTCTGCGTGTTCCTTGTGGCCACCTACACTGATGGAGAGCCCACAGCGAACGCTGAGTGGTTCTGCAAGTGGTTGGAGGAGGCGTCCACTGACTTCAGATACGGGAAGACCTACCTCAAAGGCCTCAGATATGCAGTGTTTGGTCTTGGCAACTCTGTCTATGTTGGCCATTATAATACGGTAAGAAATGCTTTCCATATTAGAGTAATAACAATACCGCTTGATAATATGCTTCAGTTATTTAAATAATATCTTAAGATACAAGGTTGACTGTAGCTCAGCAGTAGGGAGCATATTCTAGGTCCAAACTTGACTTAACATGCAGCTCACCAAAATGTCATCTTGGTCAGTTAGTTGTTATTTAACCCACTCTTCTTTTTGCCTCACCAGGTGGGTAAAAATATAGACAAGTGGCTTTGGATGCTGAGTGGCATGCGGATCATGACCAGGGGAGAGGGCGACTGTAATGTGGTAAAGAGCAGTAACGGCAGCATCCAGGCAGACTTCCTGGCCTGGAAGGTAAAGTTCCTGAAGCGCTTACAGGCCCTGGCCAAGGGTGAGAAGAAGAGCTGCAGTGGGAACTGTAAGAGCGGAGGTTCCTGTAAGAACAAGAGGAAAGACGGACAGGAGGAGGAGGAGGCAGCTCTGCAGAATAACCACACAGAGGTAAAGGCAGGAAAACAGAGCATATATCACTATTGTGTTTTTTATGGCACTGTGAACATTCTTCCTTTTTAGGCAGTGGTTAAAAATTTGAACAACTACTTCAGCCTGTTGGCGTTCTGCTGAAGTGTCCTTGATCAAAAGCCAAATGTCTACCAGTCACTGTTACAGAATATGATGATGATGATGATTTCTTCTTAATGTTGGACCACTGATTGGGCCACTTGTCCATTGCCTATCACAGATCATATCTCAGTTGGTGAAGTAGGCTTTGCTGATCTAGCTTTAACGAAATGTAAACACAATGTTTTTTGACACAGTGATCTGATCAACTTGACATGGACACAGTGATAAAAGATCAGCATTTGACACCTGAGTCCATAACTGCTACATTACAGGTCTGATGAATGATATGTATTACTTGCATGTTTTGTCACTGACCCAGGAGCTGAGTGCTTCATTCAAGAGCGACGTGATGTTGTATACTGGCGGTCTACTTTGTGTTCTGTTTCCATGTTGTTTCCTCTTTCAGTCTCCCGATCGTACACGTAGATGAAAACATTGTAAAATTGAGGATGTCAGTGAGTTGGAAGTCCATGTTTTTTCTTGGACAATGAAGTGGGGTATATTTCAATTTGTATAGCTTTATTTCACCATTTTAATTCTGCTTCATTCTCCACCTTATTTTAGCGTTTTGTTTTTGTGTTTACTCACTACCTGAATCTGCTCACCTAGCTTTCCCGCCCCCACACACACACCACTACACCTCAGGTCTCTTACTTTAAATACGCAGGCTTGCACCGCCTCTTTCTGGTTCTCTTTCCTTGTATGTGTCTGCTCTGCTGACTTTCTCCGTCAGCAGTATGTTTTTCTAAAGTCGCAAAAAGACAACAAAATCGTCATTGGATTTTTTGACTCGTGAATCAATTTCACAGCAGGTGCGCTTTCACATCACCTAAATAGAGATGGGTGAAAAAGAAAGAAAAACAAACATGAAGTGTCTTAGTAAGGAGTTGGGCCCCCACAAGTCTCCAGAAGTTCAGTGCTCTTTGCCAGTTCTGTGGAACTATTTGAGGGATGGGCACCATTCCTCCACAAGATATTACAGAAGATAGAAAGAAATACAAACATAGCCAGACGTAACAAAAGGACATATAGCATCACTTAAAAGATTTGAAGATGAAAGTTTACCTCGTCTGGTGTTATGGAGAGTGTTGTCTTATACATTGGTCCAAAATCTAGTTGTGAAACTGGGTTGAAATCTGGTGACTGTAAAGGTCTAAGCATTTTATTCACATAATTTTCATTCATCCATTTGATGAACCCTGGTGCACAGAAGCAGCTGCATTTCAACAAATTTATTCCTTAGGGTGATGAAGGCAAAATGAGGGGGTGGCGAATGAGAAAGCTGTGAAAAACTAGGAGTGCTTCACATCAAAATTAAATCAGAAAATACTTTAAATTATTTGCGTGTAGCTGCACAATCTGTGAGAGCAGGAGGACAAAACCAGAGTAGAAAACAGAACCAGAAAAGTGTAAAGGATTCACTTGACTGAAACAAGAAGAGCACTACCCTTTCATGTGTATTTAGAGATAAAAATATTTCTGTGCAAGAGAAGCAATTATGTAAGGGTGCAAAAATAGCCAATTAGCCAAAAAACGAGCAGTAAGACAAAGTCAGGAAATTAAGCTCTTTCTACTTTTCATGAATCTCCGTACAATTAAACATAACTCATCACATCACAGACATAGACAGTTGTCATGGTAGCAGACACCTCAGAGCCAACTCTAGATTTCTTTCCCTCTATCTGCATCACTCTGTGCACTCAGCAGAGGTGACATTCAACCGGAACCAAGAGTAGCTGAGAGCTGTGGTGAGGGGATCATTGTGATTTATCTACCCTCTTTACTGCTCATGCACTTTATCCTGCTTGTGGGCAGATGCTTCGATACTGGGCAGGCATTGTGAGAAATCCTCTGAAACGCCATGAACATGCATATGGTTTTATGTAGTCAGGCAGCCCAAGAGGAGATAACGTTGAACAATAAACGCGTTCCATATGGGCGCTCTCGCTTAATCATGGGAAAGTTTTTAAGTGGTTATGGGAAGGAACGTATGTGAATCTCTCTACACTGGAGGATCGTTTACGTTTTCCACTCTTAACATCTGTCTCACCACTTCCTTGACCTATTTTTATTTAAATTTTTTTAACAAGGTTTCAGGGTTTCTTCTTTCTCGCTTCAGGAGGATCTGATTGAGTCCAGCAGTGACGAGGAGGAGTCTACTCTGCAAGATGAGAAAAAATCTGCTTCAGTGGTTGATATGGAGGATCTGGGCAACCTCATGAACAGTGCCAAGAAAGCAAAGGTCAGAATCTGTCTACCAGCAGTGAAACCACTTTTAGTAATGTATGCATGTCTTTTTCAGCACATTACATAAGTAGCCATATTCCTTTACAGCTCAATTACCTGATGATCTTGTCAGAAGCAACTTAAAATGACATCAGTTACTTCATTTCACCGTTACCTAGCTTCAGAAAACCACTACCATTCATGCAGCTACACAGAATGAAAGAAAGAAAATAATAAAAACGAGCGTTCGGAAATGTATACTGTACTTAGATATAGTACTTAGCTTCCTGCTTCACAGTATTACAGTTAGGTGGTTGTTGTTATTGAGTCATCATTCAGCAGTTTTATTTTCAGTGTTTCCGCATTAAGGTCTAGAAGCAGGCACCATAGTGGCATTAAGCTTCCACCACCTGAGTCCAATCTAAGTGTGTTGAGTAAGGAGAAATAGTGGTGTCATTGATGGAGAAGTGGCAGATGGGTTGATAGACACCAGACCCCGGCAGGCGAGAAGCTGAGGCTTGCGTAAGAGCGAGGACGCCCACTTCACATACTTGTGAGGAACAAGTGACTCAAGAAAAGCAGAAAAAATGAAAAGGAAGAGGCATTGTCACTCTTCTTATAGGCTGTAGTGTAAGGTCTGTGGCAAAGAAGTGATCTGTGACAATGTGGAGAAGTCCTCTTTTATTCTTAAAATCAGAGCGAAAGCTTCTGAGTTTAGCCTCTTAGTAGCTTCATATTGTATACAAATATCAAACATACCAATCAGAGGAAACACCACTGGTGACCCTAACCCAGCCTTCCAGAGAGAGAGCCTGTGATATTAGTTGATGCCTGGTTAATCTCGAAACCTATCAGCTATTGTCTGATGATTTCCTGCTCTTTACAATACAACATGTATGTACAATAGTATTTGTAGCAAAACACAATGAGATTGATTAAGCCCTGCCAATCCAGATCTTTCTACATATAATTACCATTACTTTACACCACTTGACACTTTTAAATGATCTCTGTCTGCATTATGTCCACTGCCAAACTCCTGCCTCAACTGAAAATGGTTTTATTGTGGCTTGTAAATGAAATTATATGTACATTAACTTCTTTCTAGGCAGACCTCAAATAAAACCTTTGAGTATTTGCCTCCTTGGTGTCTTTGTCAGCTCTAAAAAAACAAGTGAGTGAACATGTTCTGTCCTGTTTCAGACAGGGTGGAAATTGTGTTGGTGTGTTTTTCAGTAGGTCAAGAGAATTCCTAAGACAATATTGTCGTTGACTAGAGCCTTTCTGGTTCCTGAAATTTGTTCTCATTAAAGCACAATGCTTTATGACAGAGTTAATGTTGTGCTACCAGTGCTGGTTGCGGTAGACCTACGGAACAACAGATTCTTCCAGGCTTGTACCTTCACTTGTGACATAAATATTCCAGTATATTGTGTGTCAGCTCTGTGGGGTTTGGACAGGCCTCTTTGTAAGCCCTACATGAATGTGTTTATACATCTCGCCTGGGAAAGTTAGAGACATCAGAAGATGACTTGAGGGCCCCGGGAAGCTCAGTGCTTTTCAGTTATGTCTGCCACAGTGGAAGGAGCCAGACTTCTTTTAAAGAAACTTCTAAAAAATATTCAATTCATTTTAATGTAGTGTTTATGAGGAAGCCGTGGGTGCCGTACTATCTTTTGTGATGTGTCAAACAAAAAAATGGACTTCCATTTCACTTCCTTGCAAATGTATCCTAATAGTATTTAGTCTGACTTATCTTCTAACAAATAAGTATAATTATTTGCTGTGATGACTCGTATCGTCCCTCTTGGATGTCAGGATGACAATTTTGCTGTGTGTGTGCGATAACAAATTAGTGTTGTTTTTGCATAATTTGATCACACAGAGCGGGCAGTGCAAGATGTAATTACTTTGTACACGAAACATTTGCTATTGCCAAGAGACAAGTATTTAGCCAAGCTGCAAATTAAGTGTGAACAAGGAAATCCCCTGACTTGAATATGTGAGCTAATTTACAGTGTAGAGCCAGCTGATGGTTAATATCTGTTTTTTTTAATTACTCCCCATTAATGAGCTTATTTTAGACTTTAGTAAAATGTACTCTGTGTTACAGTATTTAAAAGGAGTTAGAGATCGACCTCTCCCCATAACTGCAGGTGGAAGCTCACCTTGGCTGTGTTTGACCACTAGGTGATAGCAGAGACTCTCCGTTGCAGCTAACTCACATCTCTGAGTGAGCCACTGGTCTGGCATTTAACACCAAGCTGTCATTTCACTTCCAAAGCTAGTGGCGTTCATTCTCTGCACATCAGACAGACATTTGACAGATTTTATTACATTCTTAGTCTTTAAGGAACCAAACTGAAGCTAAATCCTACCACCTGAGTCTGTATTTAAGTGCTTTGAATCAGGGTTGGATTTACCAACACCAGTCAAACAAATTCAGAGAAACTAGTTTATGGTTAGTTGGTTATGGCACTAAGGTGTAGTTTAGCTGCTTTTACTACATTGTAGGTTAGATTAGCAATGTTTTAACATATTTGGTTACTCTACATAATTTAACATTTATTACACTATTATTTAAATCCATAGGACTGCACAAAATATGATCCTCCAGTAAACATCAGCGCTTTCAATTCACTTGTACTTATTTGTATCATAGCTTGAAGCTGTGTTCCTTTAGTCCAGTGGTCAGTTTTGATCCTCTTTTTATGGCTCTTGACAGAATGTATTGTAAAACATACCCTCTTAAAATTCAGTCCCATGGGAGTAGTATTCATTTTTGAAATGTTTTTAAATTATTAAATACAGGAATGCTTTTTAGGAGATTTTATCCCTGAGACCGAGGACACATATTTCTTACATGCAGTATTGATCAGCCAGTCTGTTTTTGAACTGGGCTGTCCAGAGACTAGAGCTGTTTTCACTCACTAATAAGTTGGTTGTTGCATTTCATGCTCTTAAACCCATTACCCTCAAATAAGCATCTGTCTCTTAGTAGCTGTCCTTTTTATTAGTAAGTTACCTCATCAGTGTTTTTTTGTCATTTGTTAAGGCCAACGGCTCCATAAAAAGCAGGAGGCTGTAGAGCTAAATATTGCACAGATTGATTTGTCTGTATTGATGTCAGTGGTGCTTGCAGCCAGGCAGGAATGAGGATAATACATATTATTATTATTATTATTATTATTATTATTATTATTATTATTATTATTATACAAAAAGTACAAAACACACAGATGATAGATTGGCAGGCACACTGTGATTGGCTGCCAGAGTGCAGAGCTCTTGTTGCCCAAACTTGGTCTATGTCAGTCTTTGGCTATAGTCTTGTCTATTTGTATTCTGCCAAGTGCCCTACTTCATTTCCATTGTTTCTCAAATTGATTTTGCGCAAATGTTCACTGCATTGGCAACTAGACTTTGTCCTGGGAGGTTTCTGTTTCTGCTAGACTGGTCCATTTCATGCTGCAGGACTGTTGCCAGATAGGAATTAGTGTGGAACGGATCATTAACCTGAGCGGCTGCACAATTTTCTGGGCTGGGTTTTGATGTTTTCAGCTGCATGTCCAGAGAGAGACAGCAGAGATGCCCGGGGACTACAGATGAAAACTGGCATTTTTTCAGAAATTTTATCAATATGCATTGTCTCTGTAACGTGAAGATAAGGATGCTACTATGACTTAAAAGGCTGTTGTGTTACCTCAAACATTGTGTTGATATAGTTTATTATTATTGGACTTTGTTGAAAACCCAATTGGCTTAGCCCATCTTTTGTATGCTAAATATGTGTCACTTAAAGGAGGATGACTAATTTATTATACGTTTTGTTATCTGAAATGTAAATATGCACCTTTTTATTATTTTAATTAATATACTAAGTATATACTAAATATATTAATTATACTAAGTAACTGCTACACTGGGTAACTTAGTTAACACATGACTTTCTTAGTTTTTGAGGTTTTACGTATTTATTTTGTTCTTGAATCTTCTTTCTTTCTCTCTTTCTACTTGATCCGGCTTTTTCGTGCTCTCTCTTTCCACATGTACTGTACCTTTATGTTTGTCCCTTGATCACCTGCTTCCCCTGTATGTTATCGCTGCGCTGTCCGTCTGCATCAGCCCCATGTTGTTTCATGGTTCCAGAGCACAACACGGTGCTGCGAGATGTCCCAGTTCTGTTAGTCCAGACAAGTCCGGGCATGTGGATGTCTGCAAGCTCTCATATGAGGGTGAAAGCCGAGCAGTGGGAACCAGAGACTGGGACCAGATGAATCACTAGGGCTGCACGCAAACACCACGGGGACAGATTGTTGCACTGTGGGCTACATGTTGCGAATGCTGTCATAAATTTCCATGTCACGGAAGCAATAAGTGAAAGTGGACATTTGTACTGGCTTTTGGGATTTAAATTGCAAGCTACAGAATTTTCAGATGGATAAATGTTTCCAAATGTCATCTAGCACAGCATCAAATTATTTTCTACCATAGAAGAAGATTTGGAAGGATTTAGACACAATGTGATGACTTACTTTTTCATCCCCTGTCAACAAAGGCTGAACAATATGGAAAAAAAA
>NC_060166.1:33380176-33381756 GCF_021292245.1 Micropterus dolomieu
GCGCAAATGTTCACTGCATTGGCAACTAGACTTTGTCCTGGGAGGTTTCTGTTTCTGCTAGACTGGTCCATTTCATGCTGCAGGACTGTTGCCAGATAGGAATTAGTGTGGAACGGATCATTAACCTGAGCGGCTGCACAATTTTCTGGGCTGGGTTTTGATGTTTTCAGCTGCATGTCCAGAGAGAGACAGCAGAGATGCCCGGGGACTACAGATGAAAACTGGCATTTTTTCAGAAATTTTATCAATATGCATTGTCTCTGTAACGTGAAGATAAGGATGCTACTATGACTTAAAAGGCTGTTGTGTTACCTCAAACATTGTGTTGATATAGTTTATTATTATTGGACTTTGTTGAAAACCCAATTGGCTTAGCCCATCTTTTGTATGCTAAATATGTGTCACTTAAAGGAGGATGACTAATTTATTATACGTTTTGTTATCTGAAATGTAAATATGCACCTTTTTATTATTTTAATTAATATACTAAGTATATACTAAATATATTAATTATACTAAGTAACTGCTACACTGGGTAACTTAGTTAACACATGACTTTCTTAGTTTTTGAGGTTTTACGTATTTATTTTGTTCTTGAATCTTCTTTCTTTCTCTCTTTCTACTTGATCCGGCTTTTTCGTGCTCTCTCTTTCCACATGTACTGTACCTTTATGTTTGTCCCTTGATCACCTGCTTCCCCTGTATGTTATCGCTGCGCTGTCCGTCTGCATCAGCCCCATGTTGTTTCATGGTTCCAGAGCACAACACGGTGCTGCGAGATGTCCCAGTTCTGTTAGTCCAGACAAGTCCGGGCATGTGGATGTCTGCAAGCTCTCATATGAGGGTGAAAGCCGAGCAGTGGGAACCAGAGACTGGGACCAGATGAATCACTAGGGCTGCACGCAAACACCACGGGGACAGATTGTTGCACTGTGGGCTACATGTTGCGAATGCTGTCATAAATTTCCATGTCACGGAAGCAATAAGTGAAAGTGGACATTTGTACTGGCTTTTGGGATTTAAATTGCAAGCTACAGAATTTTCAGATGGATAAATGTTTCCAAATGTCATCTAGCACAGCATCAAATTATTTTCTACCATAGAAGAAGATTTGGAAGGATTTAGACACAATGTGATGACTTACTTTTTCATCCCCTGTCAACAAAGGCTGAACAATATGGAAAAAAAAGTCACATTGTGATTTGTTGTGACAAGATATTGTGATTATTTTTTTAAAACTTAAGACCGCACCCCCAAGCACAAGAAAAGCAATCTAGTGTATGCGGTCCAATGCGGTGAGGAATGCACAGACCTGTATATTGGGGAGACTAAACAACCACTACACAAACGCATGGCTCAACACAGAAGGGCCAACTCCTCAGGTCAAGACTCTGCAGTCTACTTACATCTGAAGGACAGAGGACACTCGTTTGAGGACCACCAGGTGCACATTTTAGACAGAGAAGATGGATGGTTTGAAAGAGGTGTCAAGGAAGCATCTACACCCGGGTCGAGAAGCCGTCATTGAACAGAGGAGGGGGTCTACGCCACCACTTATCCCCCACTTACAATGCTGTCCT
>NC_060166.1:33381856-33384615 GCF_021292245.1 Micropterus dolomieu
TTTCTACCATAGAAGAAGATTTGGAAGGATTTAGACACAATGTGATGACTTACTTTTTCATCCCCTGTCAACAAAGGCTGAACAATATGGAAAAAAAAGTCACATTGTGATTTGTTGTGACAAGATATTGTGATTATTTTTTTAAAACTTAAGACCGCACCCCCAAGCACAAGAAAAGCAATCTAGTGTATGCGGTCCAATGCGGTGAGGAATGCACAGACCTGTATATTGGGGAGACTAAACAACCACTACACAAACGCATGGCTCAACACAGAAGGGCCAACTCCTCAGGTCAAGACTCTGCAGTCTACTTACATCTGAAGGACAGAGGACACTCGTTTGAGGACCACCAGGTGCACATTTTAGACAGAGAAGATGGATGGTTTGAAAGAGGTGTCAAGGAAGCATCTACACCCGGGTCGAGAAGCCGTCATTGAACAGGGGAGGGGGTCTACGCCACCACTTATCCCCCACTTACAATGCTGTCCTTTCATCACTTCCCAGGAAACTCAACAAACGTAACCTATTGGCCTCAGGTGAGGATACCAACGATGGTCGTTCAGTCTTGACCATAACGACTGTTGTTACAGCAACCAGGAACACTAACGAACCAGCAGTTTCGACGATCCTGGCAAACGACCCCACTGAGGTTAAATAGCTGAGTTTCCCTACTAGTCAGTCAGAACTGAAGAAGTCCTTTGAATGAGGGATGAAACGTCTTTGAGTATCATCAACCAAGTCCAGTTGTACTCCTCACCTGATTGCCGCCACACACGCTTGACACCATCTCAACCAAATCAGACCACAGGACATGGTTACAGGAATCATGTTCTTAGTCTGCTTGTCTTCAGAAAACTGTTTGCGGGCTTTCTTGTGCATCATCTTTAGAAGAGGCTTCCTTCTGGGACGACAGCTATACAGACCAATTTGATGCAGTGTGCGGAGATGGTCTGAGCACTGACAGGCTGACGCCCCACCCCTTCAACCTTAGCAGCAATTCTGGCAGACTCATACGTTTATTTTCCAAAGACAACCTCTGGATATGACGCTGAGCACGTGCACTCGACTTCTTTGGTTGACCATGGCGAGGCCTGTTCTGAGTGGAACCTGTTCTGTTGAACCGCTGTATGGTCTTGGCCACTGTGCTGCAACTCAGTTTCAGGGTCTTGGCAATCTTCTTATAGCCTAGGCCAGGGGTATTCAATTAGATTTCAAAGAGGTCCAGTTAGAGAAAATTTCCCGAAGCAAAGGTCCAGAACATCAAAACGACGAACTTGCGTTATCATTCAGTACTATAACCTATAGTTGTATCAACACATGTTTTTAGTCAACAACGGACTGTCAAATCAAATAATATTTCAGTCAGTTTTCACATCAAACTGGAAGGATAATAAATAATAACTATTCAAATAATAAATTCTAAATTTAAGTAAACTAAATTAAAGTGCCTAATTTTTAGAAAAAATTTAATAAAAAGTGTAGCTTGAAGTGATGAAGTGTAGTCTTAACCAATTTTATAATAAACACACAAATGAACAGCTGTAATGCCTCCTCTTCTCTTTCATTTCCTCTTACAAAGCTACCACTTTCCTACTTTCTGTTGTTCAGTGAGAAACGTGAACTCCAGCTAGCATATTGGAGATCTATGAGATATTCTGGTTTTGAACTGCCCGTAACACACCCGTGCCCGTGCACAAACCTTGTCACCAACTATAAAAACCGTTTGACATCTGTGCTGGCCAATAATGGCTTTTCTACAAAATATTAACATGCTGTTTGTCCAGGGGGTCATATACTTGTTTTTCCTCATCAGATGGTTATCAATTTTAATAAATTCATATGATGTGATTTTCTGGAATTTTCTTTGGGATTCTGTCTTTCACTGTTAGAATGTACATATGATTAAAATTGTAGATTGTTGCATTCTTTGTAAGTGGGCAAACCTGCAAAATCAGCAAGGGGTCAAATACTTATTTCCCCCACTGTATGAATGTGGCCCAAATCTGAACTGGAAAAAAATCAGATTCCATGTGACTTGTGCTGTTCCCACTGAGCAGAAAATTCAGATTTGCGTTACTTTGGCATGCAGTCTTAACGCAGTTTTAGAGACTAGCTGGTGAACAAAGTGGAGTATCCGCAAGCTTAAGAGCCAGATATTTCCCTCTATATGGTTAAGGTTAGGTAGAGACCAAAGCTAAAAGAAGAGTGAATACATTTTTACTTTCCTCATGTCTACTGGATGTGTTAAAAAAAGTTGTGATATATCGTTGTTGCGTTCACAGTTTGTTGTTGATGAAGTTGTCAAAACAATCAATTAATGCAGGTTTACAGTTTTTTCTAAGTAACAGAAGCTCACCCAATGTAGATCACTGACTCAAAACACATATATCCAGTGGGAACCCATGGATGCAGTGGCAATGGTACAGTAATTGGGTGGAGCTGTCACTTAACATGGTTAATCTCAAAGGCACGTCGTCCATCACGCCTCTCTGAAAAGTAATACCTGTTCCCATGCTCTGGGCAACTATTCTAGCAGGACTTAATCAATCTTCGGTCGTATCTGTAAACAAAATATCTCTAAGATATTTAGATTTACATACAAATGCTGTACACTGCAATAATGTAATGTTGGCCTGAAGGAAGATGTTAATCTTACTAAGAAATAGGCTGTAGAAGCTTTAGCATCAAAAAGACAGCTGTTGTGGTAAAGTCTAACAATTGTCTTGTTATAGAGTATACCTTTTGTTACACTGCTTTGG